>NC_025998.2:96871075-97053378 GCF_000442705.2 Elaeis guineensis | reverse complement strand
TCCTACTAGGATTCTATCTCATAACTTCTTTTAATTTGGTTTCCCAAACCAAATCAAATCAAAATTAGATCAACCCAATTAAAATAGGTCTTAACCTAATTAAGAACCTAATTTAATCAGATTAAATTAGATTTAAATCTGATTTAATTTTCTAATCAAATTAGAAATTAGATTGACCCAAGTCCTAGTTGAACTAGGACTAGTCTTTCCTTGCACTTGGCTTATCCAATAAACCAATTGGACTTGATCCAATCAAGCCCAAACTAAATCTAATTAAATCATATTTAATTAGACTTAATCTCAGCCCATTGGCTTAAGCAAATTAAGCCAATTAGCAATCAAATTGCTAATCGATCCTCCTGCAACACTCGCACTGGGTTAAATGTCAATCGTATTGATTATTTAACCCTATAATGATTCTTAATCGTTGATCAACCATCTGATCGGATCATGAACTCTAATGTGTGTGACCTCATAGGTCCGAACCTAAGTCGGTAGCATAGGAACAAATTCCTATACCAATCGAAGTGACCATCTAGCAATGATACCCGACGACCGGATAGGTCGAATGTGTAGAACAACATCCTTAGAACCCATGCGGATATAGTTTTCATATAATTCATCCCCTTGACCAAAATGATCATAGGGCACCCCAGAGCTCAACTGTCAACTCTGATCAGATTGTCCACATTGTATTTCAAAATATCAAATCCATCTGATGGATTACCCTGGCCAAGGTTTTGCTAAATTGAAATACAGCGACTCATTCTTCTCCAACTCTTGGAGTGGTCAATCCCATCTCGATCACACTCTGACTTCGCAAGTACTTGACTGTGCCCAGAAGCCTTCCGTCCCTGAATTAGAAATTCAGTTAGTCCAGTACCAAAGCACAGTGAGTTGCTTGCAAGTCACTGAGGCGATCTCAAGTCTAAGGGACACTTATACCTATATCCCATCAGAGACATTCTCGACAGCAGAATGCTCTGGAGTTGGTCACGTTCAATGACGATGTACCCTTACATCTCACCTGTATGCCATACCAGTGTCTCCACACTCTTTGGTTAAGAGGACAACCAACCCATATGGCCTACAGCGACCTATGCTCGATAGAAGCTGTCGTCCTTATTAACAGCCTATCATTTGGTCGTGAACAGTTTTAAGGACTAATCGATAAATCCTCTCTTTATCGAATCTAAATAGTCCTAAGGACTTCATCATAACAACGGAGTTCATTAGAAGATGAAAGCTTATGATGAAGATGCCAAATATATTTTATTTATTAACAAATCAATTATAATACTTGGTTGCTCAACCGTCAACAGCTTGACGATTGGCTTTTTGGGACACATTTCCCAACACTCGGAACTCTATTTAGAAGGTAACAAGCCGATTAGTACAGGGTAGTGGCCATATCTCATATGGCGTTTTGGCTCCGCCCGGACTCCTACGGGAGCCGGGCTCCTCCTTCAACAACAGTACGGCTCCGCCCGGACTCCTACGGGAGCCGGGCTCCTCCTCCAACAGCGGTACGGCTCCGCCCGGACTCCTACGGGAGCCGGGCTCCTCCTTCAACAGCAGTACGGCTCCGCCCGGACTCCTACGGGAGCCGGGCTTCAGACGAATTCGACATCAGCACGGCTCCGCCCGGACTCCTACGGGAGCCGAGCTCCTCCATCGACAGCAGGACGACTCCGTCCGGATTCCTATGGGAGCCAGGCCCCGCCTGCAACTTCAGTTCCGAGAGGGTTTCACCCGGACTCCTACGGGAGCCAAGCTCCGACCTCAGTCTCCGACCTTAGCATCAGCCGCTGGAGCCGAACCCCCCCACGACCTCAACCGAGGGGGGGACTCCTCCCGGACTCCTGCAAAGGCCGAACTCCGACCGCTGCCGAGCCTTGATCGACAGATCCGCGTCCCTTGGCAAATAACAATAACTGCCAAGATCCTGTTCCACTTCCTGTAGTGGATTCCGCGCGGCTCCACCTCCCCCTGCGATAGGTGCTGCACGATCCCACTACCCGCTGACAGGCTATGTCGACAGCTATGATGCTGCTCCGCTCCCTACGGCAGGTGCTGCACGATCCCACTACTCTCTGACAGGCTGTGTCGACAGCTATGATGCTGCTCCGCTCCCTGCGGCAGGTGCTGCACGATCCCACTACTCTCTGACAGGCTGTGTCGACAGCTATGATGCTGCTCCGCTCCCTGCGGCAGGTGCTGCACGATCCCACTACTCGCTGACAACTAGCGGCAACGGACGCCGCTCCACTACCTGCAGCGGGCTATGATGATGGCCACGTGTCTGCTCCATTATCTTTCGCAATCAATTCTCCTGACCATGGGCGGCCCACTACCAGGCGGTTACAAACGTCGCCATCAGTCCGTTGCCTCCCCCGCCTATAAAAGGGGGACTCAGATACGTTATTCTTTAAGCTCTTTTGCCTTATCTCAAAACTATGCTAAACTCTCCGTTCGAGCACTCCATTCTTGTTGAGGCAGAGAACTGACTTGAGCGTCGGAGGGTCTTGCCGGAGCACCCCCACCTCCAGTTTAGACTTCCCTTGCAGGTCCCGACGGCGACCGCGGCTTCCTCAACTCCAGCCTCTCCGACGCAGGCGGATTTTTGCACCAACAGGATTGGCGCTAGAAGGAGGGCTTGAACCTTCGCAGCACCCTTGTTCTTGAAGGAGCGCTCAACGGATCCGCTTCCGGCCATCTTTTCTGGCATCCCATCCTCTTTTCCCCATCCGATGCCCTCTCGTGAGGTTTCTGCACAACTACCTCCAACTATGGTTGCTGATAAAGGATGGCCGGATGACCAGTCTTCGCCAGATTCCATCAACGTCATCTCGGGGGAATCCCGACAGGAGGCAATTATCACATCAGCTGCACCCCTCAAGCGGCAAAAAGTTGAAGAGCCCATAGCCTTCACTGAAGAAGATGCCCAGGGAGTCCAATTCCCTCATAACGACGCGGTCGTAGTTTCTGTGAATATAGCAGATTATGATGTCCGTCGCATTCTCGTCGACAACGGAAGTTCGGCCGACATCTTATTCTACAGTGCCTTTTCGAGAATGGCCGCTCTTGGCGGTCATCTAAGGCCGATGTGCTCCCCCTTGATAGGGTTTACTGGTGACTCCATTCCGACGGAAGGAACGATAGCTCTAACTGTAACCGCGGGTCAGCATCCAAAGCAGTCCAGAGCCCTGGTGAATTTCCTGGTGGTAAAGGCGCCATCTGCCTACAACGCAATTCTTGGCCGACCCGACCTCAATGCCCTCAAAGCCGTTGTTTCAACCTACCATTTGAAATTGAAGTTCCCCACTGACAAGGGGATTGGAGAAGTTCGGGGAGACCAAGCGCTGGCCAGGCACTGCTACAATATTGCCCTGCAAAGAAGCGATCAAGCGGACCTCTGTCCCGTCGATGGGTTGGATGCGCGTGACGACCTCACTGAAGAGAGGGGCGGCCCGATCGAGGACCTAATACCAATACCTTTGAATGATGGGAATGCGGAGCATGTGGTGTTAATTGGCTCCAACCTGGAAGAGGAGGTGCGGACGCATCTCGTGGATTTCCTCCGAAGGAACGCGGACGTTTTCGCATGGGTCCCGGCGGATATGCCAGGGATTGACACAGAAGTCATGGAACATCATCTGGCGGTCGACCCTAAACACCGGCCAACAAAAGAAAAAATCCAGAGTCATGCGCCGGAGAGGCAGAAGGCAATAGCCGAGGAAGTGGATAAACTTCTCAAGGCCGGATTCATCAAGGAGGTCAGTTATCCAGAGTGGATCTCCAATGTTGTCTTGGTTAAGAAAGCAAACGGCAAGTGGAGGATGTGTATCGATTTCAAAAAGCTGAATAAGGCTTGTCCAAAGGACAGCTACCCCCTTCCCAGGATCGACCAATTGGTGGATGCTACCTCGGGCCACGAGCTTCTCACTTTTATGGACGCATTCTCAGGCTATAACCAGATTAGGATGGCATCGAAAGATGAAGAAAAGACTGCTTTTATCACTAATCGCGGCCTTTACTGCTACAGGGTTATGCCGTTCGGCCTCAAGAACGCGGGCGCAACCCATCAACAACTGGTGAACAAAATCTTCAAGGAGCAGATCGGCCGAAATATGGAAGCTTATGTGGACGATATGCTCGTGAAAAGCAGGTCTTCCGGGAATCATGTCGCCGACCTCGAAGAAATCTTTGGCGCTCTTCGAAAGTATAGAATGAAGCTGAACCCAACCAAATGCGCCTTTGGGGTAACCTCGAAAAAGTTCCTGGGCTTCATGGTATCAGGGCGCGGGATCGAGGCCAATCCGGAGAAAATTCGTGCCATCCAAAATATGATTGCCCCAAGATCGATCAAAGAGGTTCAGTGCCTCACGGGAAGAGTTGCGGCTCTTAATCGCTTTGTCGCAAGGTCGGCCGAGCGATGTCTGCCCTTCTTTCAAACTCTCAAGCAGCCGAAGAACTTCTGTTGGACCCCTGAATGCCAACAGGCATTCGAAGAATTGAAAAGCTATCTTGGCTCACCCCCATTGCTGGCGAAGCCCGAGCCCAAGGAAGAATTATTTTTGTACCTGGCAGTCTCTCCCACAGCCCTTGCAGCCGTCCTTGTTAAGGAGGAAATGAAAGTCCAGCGATCGGTCTACTACATTAGTCGCGTGTTGAGGGACGCCGAGACCAGGTATACTAGATTAGAAAAACTGACCTACGCTTTGTTGATTGCAGCTCGGAGACTCCGGCCTTACTTTCAAGGGCACACGGTGACGTTACTCACCGACCAACCGATCAAGGTGGTTTTGCACCGAGCTGATATCTCCGGGAGGATGGCGAAATGGGCAATCGAGCTCACAGAATTCGACATCAACTACAAACCTAGACCGGTGATAAAAGCCCAAGTATTGGCGGACTTCATAGTAGAATGCACCATCCCCGAGGAGGCCGAACCCGAGCAAAGCAAAATTGACGGCCTGAAAACTCAACCGGACTCCCCCGACGAAGAAGCCAGTCCCTCCGATAGCTTTTGGACCCTCCATGTGGACGGATCTTCCAACATGGCAGGTGCGGGCGCAGGCCTGATCTTGACCGGCCCGGAGGGAGTCGTTGCGGAGTACGCTCTGCATTTCGAATTCCCCGCAACAAACAATGGAGTGGAATATGAAGCTCTGATTGCAGGGTTGAGGATCGCTAGGGAGCTCGGAATAGGTCAGCTCCGGGTGCACAGCGATTCCCAACTTGTGGTGGGGCAGGTCAGTGGGAGCTTTGAAGCACGGGAGGACAGTATGGCCAAATATCTCGAAAAAGTGAAGGAGTTCATTCCTGCCTTTGGCAATTTCGACATCAGGCAAATTCCAAGGTCGGAGAACACCAGAGCCGATCTTCTCTCCAAACTGGCGACATCGGTTCCGGCCGAATTGCCAAAAGGCATCCTCTTTGAAGTTCTAAAGCATCCGAGTACGGAGGAGCCGCGACTCGTAATGGAGATCGACCACGAGCCCAGCTGGGTCGACCCGCTGATAACCTATCTTAGAGATGGGGTTCTCCCCCAGGACGCGAAAGAAGCCCGAAAACTCCGGAATCAAGCCTCCCGGTACATCCTTTATGAGGGCAAATTGTACAAAAGATCGTACTCCTTGCCCCTCTTAAGATGCCTCCGACCCTCAGAAGCTGACTACGCTCTATGGGAAATACACGAGGGAGCTTGCGGAAGCCATTTAGGTGCCAGGTCCCTATCCCACAAGCTACTCCGCCAAGGGTATTACTGGCCGTCAATGCATCGTGATTCAATCGAATATGTCAAAAAGTATGATCGATGCCAGAGGTACGCCAACGTCCAGAGACAACCTGCTACCGAGCTTACACCCTTGAGTGCCCCATGGCCTTTTGCGCAGTGGGGGATGGATATTCTTGGTCCCTTTCACATGGCGTCTGGTCAAAGGAAATTCCTCCTTATAGCAATCGACTACTTCACCAAATGGGTCGAGGCCGAGCCACTAGCCAAAATCACAGAAGCGAAAGTACAGGACTTCGTCTGAAAATCGATCGTGTGCAGGTTCGGTTTGCCTAGAACCCTCATCACTGATAACGGACGGCAATTCACAGGAGCCAGATTCGCTGAATTCTGTGAAGACCTAAACATCTCCCACAAATTCACATCAGTGGCCCATCCCCAGGCGAACGATGAAGCCGAGGTAACAAACAGAACCCTTTTGCAGGGGATTAAGACCAGGCTCGAAAGAGCAAAAGGGACTTGGGCGGACGAACTTTACCATGTACTATGGGCTTATCGGACCATCCAGAGGTTGCCTACAGGAGAGACTCCCTTTGCTCTAGCCTTTGGTATGGAAGCCGTCATCCCGATCGAGCTTAAACTCCCGTCGGCACGAGTCGTGACATTCGACGAACCCCAAAACGCGCAAAGTCTCAGAGCCAACCTCGACCTATTGGAAGAAAGGCGGGAGGTTGCTCAGGTTCGAATGGCCGCCTACAGACAGAAAGTTGCCCGATATTACAACGCCCGAGTGAAGAACAAGGCATTCAAAGCAGGGGACCTAGTGCTCCGACGAGCTGCTGTCTCACAACCACAGGGCCAGGGGAAGCTTGCCCCAAACTGGGAGGGACCTTATGAGGTCAAAGAAGTAGTTCGACCTGGAACTTATTACCTTAAGGAACTCGGAGGAGCTGACCTCCCGCGACCTTGGAGCTCAGAAAACTTACGGATGTACTACCAGTAATTTCGTCCTAAAAAAAAAAAAAAAAAAAAAAGAAAGAAAAAATGAATGCGTGCCTGTTTGTCTTGGGACAATTCAAGCAGACGATATCGAAAACGAGAGGGCAACCTTATAAAAGTCGAAGGCCCGGTTCTTTTAGACCGGATGGGGGGAGAGGCCTAGCAACGCCCATATGTGCCCCCACAGCCCTGTTAGGGACAGGAGGAGAACCTCGCCCTAACTTGAGCAAAGTCGAAGGCCCGGTTCTTTTAGACCGGATGGGGGGAGAGGCCTAGCAACGCCCATATGTGCCCCCACAGCCCTGTTAGGGACAGGAGGAGAACCTCGCCCTAACTTGAGCAAAGTCGAAGGCCCGGTTCTTTTAGACCAGATGGGGGGAAAGGCCTAGCAACGCCCATATGTGCCCCCACAGCCCTGTTAGGGACAGGAGGAGAACCTCGCCCTAACTTGAGCAAAGTCGAAGGCCCGGTTCTTTTAGACCGAATGGGGGGAGAGGCCTCACAACGCCCTATCGTGCCCCCACGGCCCTGTCAGGAACAGGAGGAGAACCTCGTCCTGACATGAGCAAAGTGGAAGGCCCGGACTCCTGCGGGAACCGGGTTCCTACGCCAAAGGGACTTCGCCCGAACTCCTACGGGAGTCGGGTTCCGCCGCCAAAAGGACTTCGCCCGGACTCCTACGGGAGCCGGGTTCCGCCGCCAAAGGGACTTCGCCCGGACTCCTACGGGAGCCGGGTTCCGCCGCCAAAGGGACTTCGCCCGGACTCCTACGGGAGCCGGGTTCCGCCGCCAAAGGGACTTCGCCCGGACTCCTACGGGAGCCGGGTTCCTACGCCAAAGGGACTTTGCCCGGACTCCTACGGGAGCCGGGTTCCGCCGCCAAAAGGACTTCGCCCGGACTCCTACGGGAGCCGGGTTCCGCCGCCAAAGGGACTTCGCCCGGACTCCTACGGGAGCCGGGTTTCGCCGCCAAAGGGACTTCGCCCGGACTCCCACGGGAGCCGAACTCTACCGTTAACATCAGCTACAGGACAACTCCACCCAGACTTCTATGTAAGCCGGGCTTTATTTGTGACCTTGATTACAGAAAAACTTTGCCCCAACTTTTACGAACTGAGCTACTCCAACCTCCGGAGGGCTTCTCCGTTCGGACTATCAAGGGAGCCAAACTTAGCCTCAACTTCAGCGGAGAAAAATCCAAACAAACCTGACAAGCGGGTATCACCGAACGACATGAACTGAAAAGGTCGCCGACGACCCTGGAACGACATAACACAGACAAAGAGAAGGGAAGGAAAATGAAGGAGTTCGGCAGACGACTATTTAACACAAGATGCAAACAAGGTACAGAAACCACTTTTTCATTTAACAGAAATACACGTTACAGGACCCGGTGGGTCAGAAAAAAAAGAAGATACGCGTCATCGCAAGTATCGCGGGCATGGTTCGGGCAGGACGAACCAGAGACCGCTCCGAGCTACGAACTCCGTCTCTATCATTCTCAGTCGCATTCTCCAATGCGTGTAACAGCTCTCGCCCATCTCGCCTCATTCTGTTCCCGAGGTCCCAACCTTAACAGGAAAGGGGCGGGGTAGATCCCCGGAGGCGGAGGAGACAATGACGGCCGCCGCTCGAGACGCTCCGGCAAGGTCGGCATGCGTTACTTCCACCGTCCCCGCAACAAGTTCTACTGCCCCACCGTCGACACCGACCGCCTCTGGTCTCTCGGCCCCGACGGCGTCAAGGATCCCGTTATGGCTTGTAACGGCTATTCTGCCCTCTTGACCGGTATCACCCCGCCTTGCTACTCCGAGATTCGCGGGCAGAACAACCTCACCGACAGCCCCCGTTATTAAACCCCTGTTGTTGAAGGAATTCTTCCTTGGGCTCCTTTTGGGACGACGGAGATTCCCACCGGCCACCATTTTCCTTCTCTCCTTCCTCCAAACCCTAAGAATTCTCTCGAGGACAGCCTCCCGAGTGGATAACATGGTATAAGGGGAGGAGACAGGAACTGGGGCGAGAGAAGCAGGACTCTCAAATGAAAGAATCACGCCAGGATGAAATCACGAAGGGACTGAGGGGTTTAAATAGCCGATGGATCCTGGCGCAATTATGGCAGCGGGTATTCCTGGGCCAAATGGCGTGTGCCGCATGGCGCGCTTATCCCCTTCACCACCATCAAGGGTTGACCGCTCGCGAATTCCCACAGAGCGACGCTTGGGACCGCATTTCGACGGGAACTCCGAAAAGACTTTTCAAGTCACCTTCACCGAAAAACGGATTCTGACGTGCGCGCATTAAATGGGGGCGGCAGTGCGCAAAGTTCGAAGGGGCGATTTCGGCTGCGCGCATCTCTCTCTGTGTACTTCCTTCGCTTGAAATTCAAACTCAAAAGTAGGGGGACTGGTGTTGGGTATAAAATACCCGCACTCCTACTTGAGCCGGGCTCCTCCTCCAACAGCAGTACGGCTCCGCCCGGACTCCTACGGGAGCCGGGCTCCTCCTTCAACAGCAGTACGGCTCCGCCCAAACTCCTACGGGAGCCGGGCTCCAGACAAATTCGACATCAGCATGGCTCCGCCCGGACTCCTACGGGAGCCGGGCTCCTCCTCCAACAGCAGTACGGCTCCGCCCGGACTCCTACGGGAGCCGGGCTCCTCCTTCAACATCAGCACGGCTCCGCCCGGACTCCTACGGGAGCCGGGCTCCTCCTCCAACAGCAGTACGGCTCCGCCCGGACTCCTACGGGAGCCGGGCTCCTCCTCCAACAGCAGTACGGCTCCGCCCGGACTCCTACGGGAGCCGGGCTCCTCCTTCAACAGCAGTACGGCTCCGCCCGGACTCCTACGGGAGCCGGGCTCCAGACGAATTCGACATCAGCATGGCTCCACCCGGACTCCTACGGGAGTCGGGCTCCTCCTCCAACAGCAGTACGGCTCCGCCCGGACTCCTACGGGAGCCGGGCTCCTCCTCCAACAGCAGTACGGCTCCGCCCGGACTGCTACGGGAGTCGGGCTCCTCGTTCAACATCAGCACAGCTCCGCCCGGACTCCTACGGGAGCCGGGCTCCTCATTCAACAACAGTACGGCTCCGCCCAGACTCCTACGGGAGCCGGGCTCCTCCTCCAACAGCGGTACGGCTCCGCCCGGACTCCTACGGGAGCCGGGCTCCTCCTTCAACAGCAGTACGACTCCGCCCGGACTCCTACGGGAGCCGGGCTTCAGACGAATTCGACATCAGCACGGCTCCGCCCGGACTCCTACGGGAGCCGAGCTCCTCCATCGACAGCAGGACGACTCCGTCCGGATTCCTATGGGAGCCAGGCCCCCCCTGCAACTTCAGTTCCGAGAGGGTTTCACCCGGACTCCTACGGGAGCCAAGCTCCGACCTCAGTCTCCGACCTCAGCATCAGCCGCTGGAGCCGAACCCCACCCACGACCTCAACCGAGGGTGGGACTCCTCCCGGACTCCTGCAAAGGCCGAACTCCGATCGCTGCCGAGCCTTGATCGACAGATCCGCGTCCCTTGGCAGATAACAATAACTGCCAAGATCCTGTTCCACTTCCTGTAGTGGATTCCGTGCGGCTCCACCTCCCCCTGCGATAGGTGCTGCACGATCCCACTACCCTCTGACAGGCTGTGTCGACAGCTATGATGCTGCTCCGCTCCCTGCGGCAGGTGCTGCACGATCCCACTACTCTCTGACAGGCTGTGTCGACAGCTATGATGCTGCTCCGCTCCCTGCGGCAGGTGCTGCACGATCCCACTACTCGCTGACAACTAGCGGCAATGGACGCCGCTCCACTACCTGCAGCGGGCTATGATGATGGCCACGTGTCTGCTCCATTATCTTTCGCAATCAATTCTCCTGACCATGGGCGGCCCACTACCAGGCGGTTACAAACGTCGCCATCAGTCCGTTGCCTCCCCTGCCTATAAAAGGGGGACTCAGATACGTTATTCTTTAAGCTCTTTTGCCTTATCTCAAAACTCTGCTAAACTCTCCGTTCGAGCACTCCATTCTTGTTGAGGCAGAGAACTGACTTGAGCATCGGAGGGTCTTGCCGGAGCACCCCCACCTCCGGTTTAGACTTCCCTTGCAGGTCCCGGCGGCGACCGCGGCTTCCTCAACTCCAGCCTCTCCGGCGCAGGCGGATTTTTGCACCAATAGGATATAATTGCATCGGCACCCCTACCGCCATAGGAGACCCCATCGAATGGGAAGAGAGGGCCTTTAAACCCTACTTTTCTCCTATGACCGGACGGCCATGGCAACCAACCCAATTAGATTACTTGCTACTTAGATCATGTATATCTAAATATATAAATTTCAAAATTTAAATTTTGAATTTCAAATTTCAAATTTCAAATTTTAAATTTCAAATTTGAGATTTCAACCAAATTTCGAATTTCGAATTTTCAATCTTTGAATTTTAAATTTTGAATTTTGAATTTCAAATTTCAAATTTCGAATTTCAAATTTCAAATTTTAAATTTGAGATTTCAACCAAATTTCAAATTTCAAATTTTGAATTTTGAATTTCAAATTTCAAATTTCAAATTTGAGATTTCAATCAAATTTCAAATTTCAAATTTTGAATTTCAAATTTGAAACTTCTAACAAATTTCAAATTTCAAATTTTAAATCTTTTTGAATTTCGAATTTCGAATTTTGAATTTCAAATTTAAACTTATAGATTACACCTTAATCTACGCATGCATATGTATATCATATTCTAGAACCTGCTCTGATACCATTTGAAGCGAAAATTTAGTGCAGGGGCAAAATGGTAATTTTAAAACTTTTTCAAAATTACTATTTTACAGTAGAATTATTAATTAATCTCATTAATTAATACTAATTAACCCTACACTAGGATCTAAATATGATACAATAGCATGCATTTAAATTTGAAATTCAAATTTGAATCAGTAAACGTTTTACAGTACTGTGTTCAGAACACATCACCTTTTGCGGGTAGTCGATCACCGCAATCTGATCACCGTCGGAGGGCTCTGATCATCACGTCATAGCCACCCAACTGTCTGACCTCTGTGGATCATCCACACGAAGCTCCCGTCTGATCAGCTCCTCACGAATGCTAGTTCATGATTTCACCCTTTTGATGGCAGATGTTGATCGAACTCCTTCGATCGATGTGTGCCGACTTCTCAGACACTCCGGATGGTCTACACAGTTACTTGAGAGGCTAATGGATCTCTCTCTAAAATTTGGTGGACTCACGACACTCGTGGCACACCAATCTCACTTCCCGAACCCTAGGTAGAAACCCTAGGGTACACACCAAAAACCCAGCGCCCAATTTTCTCTCTTTTCTTTCTTTTTCTCTCGGAAGGTTTTGGACCTTCACCTTGCGCAGAAGCCTTCCTCACGCCCCAAAGTTTCTCTCCTAATTTTTCTACGCACGTCCCACCTTTCTCCTCTTTTTAAAACGACGTCGAACGTGTCTTATCCGTGTGAGAGGATAAAGACAAGAGGTTACACATTTGAATTCAAATCAAATTCAAATTCAAACGAAAACCAACTTATCCCTATCCTTTTGGGCGTGAGAAGAGAAGGGGCATGGCTATTTGTGCGTGGAAAAATTTTCACGAGAAACCTTTTCTCGTGTAAGTAATGTGGCACACAAAATGGATAAGGATGAAAGGGCAAGTGATAAGTTATCCATTCAAATTCAAACATGCTTTGAATTTGAATGGCTAACTAATTAATTTATCCATCCATATGGCACACAAATGAGGATGTGGGGAAGGGTTTTATGTGAGAAAAATTTCACAAGAAGTTTCTTCTCGTGAATTCAAATGGGTGCAAGGAAGTTGGGTGACGCAGGGAATTTAAAACAAGGTGGTTTGATTCAAATTGAGCCAACCTAGTTTAAAATAGGTTGAGCACAATTAGACCAAATTAAACCCAACATAATTAGGCTTAATTAGGCTTAATAAAATCCTAATCAAATCAGGAATTAACTAAACCTAACCCCTGATCAAATCAGAGACTAAACCACCTTAGTGATTAGGTCAACATTTAACCTAATCGGGTCAATCCAAACTGAATCCAATTCAATTGGACTTGATACAAAAATAATTACTCAATCAAATTGAGTTAATTAGTGATTAAATCACTAATTAAACCTCTCATAAATGTTGAATCCAAATCCGATGGGCAATCAGGCATCAGAGACCATCGATATGAAACCCTGATCAAAGAGTTCAAATTTCAAATTCAAAATTCGAAATTCAAAATTTTGACCCCGGTACCCAAAATGTGTGGAACTCATGATTAGAGAATCCTAATTCTCAATCATAGAGTTCCAGATAGATAAGACTCATAATCAGCCATCAGATCAGAAAGGAACCTCTAATGTGTGTGACCCCGCAGGTTCGAACCTAAGCCGGTAGCAAAGGAACCAATTTCTGTACTAATCGAAGTGACCATCTAGCAATGGTACCCGACGATCGGATAGGTCGAATAATCACAATCGCAACATTCAGAACCTACGTGAATATGGTTAACGTATAATTCATCCCTTTTGACCCCTGTGTTTAGGATGACTCAGAGTTGAACTGTCAACCCTGATGATATCATCCGAATCGTGCTCAACTCAATTAGTCCTGTGACTCCTCACTAGGACTACCCTAGCCAAGGTTTTGCTAAATTGAAACACGACTGTACACAGCTCCTAAACTGGAGTGGTCAATCCCATCTTGACACACGCACCGACAAGTCAAGTACTTGACTACACCCAGCAACCTTCCATCACTGAATTAGAAATTCAGGTAGTCCAGTACCTAAGTGCAGTGAGTTGCTTGCAAGTCACCGTGGCGGTCTCAGGTCGGAGGGACATTTATACCCATATCCCATCGGAGCAAATCTTGACAGCAGAAATAGCTCCGGAGTTGGTCACGTTCAGTGCAGATGTACCATTACATCTCACCTGTATGCCATACCAGTGTCTCCACACTCTTTGGTTATGAGGACAACCAACCCATATGGCACACAATGACCTATGCTTGATAAATGTTGTCGTCCTTGGTAACAACGTATCATTTGGTCGCGAACATGTTTAAGGACTAAGCGACAAATCCTCCTTTGTCGAGTCTAAATAGTCCTAAGGACTTCACCACAACACAGGAGTTCATTAGAAGATGAAACATTTATGATGAAAAAATACCAAAATAACTTTTATTTATTTATAATTCATGTACTAATACAAAAGGAGCACAACCGTCAACAGGCTGACGATTGGCTTTGGGACACTATTCCCAACAATATCTTGGGTGACTCATCTACTCTCTTCTCTTTATCACTTAGATTAGTAACAATTTTGGACTCAGGTTCTTCTATTGGATTAGTCTCAGTACTAATCTCTTCTTCCAAATTCTCATTTTGGCTAGCATCAGTACTATCCTCTTTCACCTGATCTTGGTATGGATCCTTAAGAATCTTATCACTTCTAAGCTCAGAGATTACTTTATCATTTTCAAATTAAGAATTCTTAGGTGGGATATTAGATTGATGATTAAGTCTAGGTGGTTGGTGGATGAATGGATCATTTTCGAAATTCGATATTGATTGGCTCGGCAATTGACCTAGTTCTCTCCTCATGGTAGACTCAGCTAATTAATCTATTTATGCTTCTAGCCTGGTGAGGGATTGCTGTTAGGTCATAATCATTTATTAAAGTTAGCTAAACCTATCATCGGCTAGATTGATCTGTTGAAGAGGTGGGTATGACGGTTGATTGTAATAGGATGGCTAGATAGGCTGACTAGACTAACCTCTATTATAGGCATAGTTTGGTATTGGGGCCTATTCTAAAAGTTCTGCATAGAAAAAATTTGAGCCTGAGACTGTTGGGGTCTCCAAGAAAAATTAGGATGGTTCCTCCAATCTTGGTTATATGCATTTAAGAATGGGTCATTGATAGGATTGGAGTAATCTTGAGCAGCTTGAACTTATTCTTGGATGAAAGATAAAAACTGTGCAGCCATAGGACATTCACTAACATGATGGGCTGGGCTAGCATAGATAAAATAATTTTTTTGATAATTGGAAGGTGGTGTGTATTGCATAGGAGATTGTTGATCTAGGGCTAGGCATTTATCTATAAGAAGGTCGACTTTATTTAATTTTTGGGCTAGCAGGTTCAAATCGGCCTCAGAACTAGAGTCAGAATGTTTGATCCTATAGAATGATGGAAACATCGATGAATTATAGGTGGAAGAAATAAAATATTCCTTCATCTGCCTAGGTGGTTCTTAGAATTTCCAGCCATTTGATTTTCAGGTTTAACATGGATCAGTTGTTCAATTTCAAGATTACGTTCAACTAGGTCAGGATAAAAAATTATACCGTGCATATACCAATGCAAACCCTAATATGTGTGATTCAAAATTTTTTTTAATTTTATTTTTTAAGAAGAGGAAGAAAGGAAAATAGAAATGAAAAAAGAGAGAAGTTCTAAAGTTGAGATCCTTAAGAAAGCCCTAGACCTAAAGACGAAAGGTGGAAAGAATTAGTTGTGGTTGAGTGTTAATTGTAATCAAGTCAACAGATAATTAAACCTAGACACATATGGGTTTCTTGGACTTAATAGTTCTATGTAGAATGGCTTAGCCTAAATACAAATTAGATTTATTTTTACTTCCTTCAACTAGCCAGGTAAGAGGTGAGGTCGTGGGGGTCCCCCCGTTGCTTGCCTTAGACACCAATTAGATTGGCCAAGTAAGCTAACGGAACCAATTAGACAACCATGAGTCCACTTAGGCTGAGCCTTTATAACCTCTTATCTTAGACACTAGTTTCAGGGGTGAGTCCAAACTTACTTTGCACTTGACTTCACCACAATACTCAAACTGAACTCAATTGATCCTAGGGGTCAACGTCTACTAAATTTTAATTAGATTAGGGTTAATGTAGAATGCTGGTTGGTTGTCTTTGGGCTAAAGAAAGGTGATAAAATCACTACCTTATTTTCTTATGGATGCTGTCCTTAAATTGATTTGAGATGAATATGTACAACCAATTTCAAACAAGAGAATTCTATGCAATTAAATTAGATGCATAAAATTAATCAAACTTGAAAGTTTACCTTGTCTCTAGCAATCACCAAAAGAAATTCTAAGATAATGAATGCTTCTAACAATTAAGTTTTTGCTCTTGTCATATGATTTTTATTAGGTTTATGTGGGTGAATTTTAGATTAATTTGAAAAAAAAATAGTAATTAATACTAAAAAAGTAGTTAGGATTAGGGTTAGGATTGATCTCACCAAGCAAAAGTGGAAGCTTTCTATCTCTTTTTTTTCTAAATTTTTTTTTTAAAAAAAAATAAAAAAATTAATAAGCTATATTTATAAAAAAATCAAAGAAATCAAACATCAAAATTGGTGCCTTCCTTGGCAACGGTGCCAAAAATTGATATGTTCTCCAGCAACGGTGCCAAAAATTGATATATTTATAATGTTGTTGTTAGGACATCATGATTATCAATCTAATTTTGATTTTAATAAAAATTAAAAAAATATAGAAAGTAGTGAGTCAGGTCAAATTCACAAACAAGACAGGATTTTGATTTAAAATCTTTAATTTTATAAAAAAAAATTAAAAAAAGTAATTTAAGTCAAAAAATAAAAATTAAAAGTATAAAAAATAAATCTGATACTAAGATCTACTTTTTAGATCCTAGCTTCTACTTACAATAAAAATAAATAATAAAAATTTAAAGTACATAAAATAAATTAGTATTAAGATCTACTAACTAGATCCTAGCATCTACTTGCAAAAAAATAAAAGACAGAAATTTAAAGTGCAAGAAAATAAATTTTATATTAATTAAAATTAAAATTTAAGTATAAAAAATTTTAAAAAAAATAATAAAATAAAATAAAATAAAAATAAAACTGTAACAAGGATCTGAAGTTGTTCAGTCCAACCTCATTGAAAAGATGGTTGATGACCTCTCCTTCTTCCATCATACTCCATAGAGTGAACCGACTTTTCTCCTTCTTCTCTTTGAGTCTCTAAAGCTATATAATATTTTTTTCTATTTTTTTCTATCCTTTTCATTGAATTTTTTTGCTTCCAAGACTTATTTTCAGACCCCCTATTTATAGGTGAGTTTTTCATATTTTTTTGATAGGAAAAGGAGTCCTAAAATCCTTAAAAATCATATAAAATCCTTTACAATTATTTCTGACCATTGGATTAGCTTCGGACCACTCAGATCTGATCAAAAATTTTTGTTTTAATTCTTATCAAACTTGGATTCAACCACAGCCATCCGATCGTGCTTCGAATGAGATCTGGGCCATCGATCAGTGCCCTTTATCTCCTATTCAAAGTTGAGATGAATGCTAGCCGTTAGATCAGCCATCAGATGGATTTTTGACCATTGGATCATGCTCAAATCTCTTTCTTTTAACCGACAACGAATGTGGACCGTCGGATCTAGTTCAGTTTGAATTTGGACTATTGGATTGCATAAATTTCTTCTGCCTCATCTGTGAACTGTGCCTGTGGACCGCAAAACTATTCTGTGGACCGCACCCTTGCTTTGGTAGACCGAATGGCTAGTCCACCGTGCATCGAAGGTAATATTTTTTATTTTTTAGGATATTTTGGCTCAATTTCTACTTCAATTTTTGCCAAAAAAATTAAAAAAATATACATTAAATTTTTCAAAAATTTCTCATTATTTTAGTGCTTAAATTCTTAATTGAATTAACATCTATTTTTTATAAATATTCTCTAATTTTATATTTTTTAAAAATTATTTATTTTTATAAAAAAATTAATTTATTCATAAAATTAAGTTTTTAAGAAGATATTAGCACCATAAATTATCAAAAATATCTTCAATAAATATAAAAATATACTATTTATCATAGAGTCAAAAATTAAATTTTCTATTGTGAGACATCTGAAGAGTGTCTTCTTGGTGTCATTCTAGTGGTATGTTCAGAGGCAACTAGGCTTTGGCCCGATCATTCCTAGAGTTCGAAGCCAGCAGTGTTCTTGAGAAAAAAAAGCTGCAGCAATGCACCAGTTAGGAAGGATCCTAGCTAACTTTCGTGTGGTTTACCATTGGAGGGCTTCTACTTTGAAATCTCATGGAGAACACCAATGTGCCACTTCATCCTTTTTGGTTAAAGTAAAAATTCTATCCCATTTTGCATGCTTGTTTTGTTTTATCGATATCGACAAGGTGATTCTAGGATTTGGATTCGGCTCAATAGTTTTAATTGTTAAAGCTATTGACTTATTTGATTTTAAAATTTTTAAAAATTACTTTTCACTGTGTGGTCAGAACCCAACATGAGATGTATTGGATATTAACAATGCATGAGATGTATTGGATCCTATTTTTGCATGTGATGCATAGATCTGAAAATCATCATAGCAATCTATTTTATGTGAAACAAGAGATGTTTAGATCTAATATACATTTGATGTATGATCTTGATTAAATCATTTTTATGCTAGATATTTTAATTAATGGCTATAGATTAATCTATTATGTATGCCATAGTCTTTAGGGTTAATCTAGAATCATCCTCACATAAGGTTGCCCTGGCATAACTTATGTTATGCTATATGGTGGTCCTAGGACAAGACTAGATCGATCATTAATCAAAATTAAAATCATTTGATCTATAAAATGATTTAATCATACATAAATCAGATTGGTAATCAAGTTGATTTTCATGAAATCAATAGCAGTCCAGCCAGTCGAGTCGACTCAATTTTTGTTTGAGTCGACTCGAGACCCTAGTGAGCCGGCTCGGTTGGCTGATAAGCAACTCAGTTATACAGGCTAAGGCTATAGGATTTTTGTTCATCACAGATAAGTCGACTCGAGTCCAGGATGAGTCGACTCAATTCTGTGGACACAATATTGTGTGAGATACAACCTAATGTAGTTTAGATATGAAATTGTTTCAACATTTAAACTAAACCCATGTTCATAATGCACTTAATTGAGAATTAAGGTATGAAATTAAGAGATCTAAAATTAAAAATTTAAGATCTAATTTTATTGCATAATTAGGTATGAGTTGAATAAATTAGGTCTAGTGATTGACTACAATTAGGTTCTTTGATTAGATTAGGTTATAACCCTTATCGATTTGAGCAATTGGTCAAATCTAATTAATTGTTGATCAAGATTAGGTCAAAGGGGTTCAAAATCAATTTTAGTTGTAGTTGGTTGCATCAATTCATATCTTGATGTGAATTGATTGACTCAAGATCCAATTTGGCTTAGTAGTTTGGGCCCAGATAAATAGGCTGACCTGATCGATTCTAATCAATCAATTTGATGTCTAAGGTAAGTATTTAGAGGTGATTATTTAATTAGTTCTATTGTTTGACCTGACCAATTTATTGGTATCTAAAAAAAGCAATGGGGGGACCCCCACTCATCTTAACTTATCTAGCGATTTTGAAAGATTATGTTTTGTATTAGGTTACTTGTTGACTCGAGATCACTCATGGCGACTGGTTGGATCAGACATGAGGTGTGCTGACCTGAACTAGGCTTGATCTGACATGAGATGTGCTGACCTAAATCAGTTTAATCAGACATGAGATATGCTGACCTAAACTAGGTTAGTCAGACATGAGATGTGTTGACTTGAACCAAACCAATCATTTACGTGAGATGTGTGTGTATATGTAGAAGAGATCTAAATAAAACCACCTTAATGATATTAAGTCGAGGGGTCTTTGACCGTTGTAGAGTGCCGTGCCCTCTTCGATATTGATTATTCTCGACTGGATACAGTAGGTCAGTTGCATTAGAAGAGAAGCAACCACTTTATATGCGGGGTGGAGATGGGGTTGGTGTTAGAAAATCGGGTAGGGTTGCATGCATAGATTTTAAATTTTTTTTTATAAGTAGCAGCAGACACGATCTAGGTTAAACACCTTAACCCAACATGAAATAGATCTAATCTGTATCTACCCAAGCCTTAGATTAAAGACATACATATAATCTAAAAATTAAAATAAAAATTGAGATCGGATCTTAATACCTTACGTGGGTTGAAATATATCATAACTGATGATCCTAGATTTGAAAGTTTCTGAGCTACACATGTGTCTGACCTCTATAGGTATCTATCAAGATCAATCTTGAACCTTTCTTTTCATTATAGATCCATCTTCTCTAATATGAATTTCAACCTTTTAGACCTTTGATCAACTCTTGATCTTTGATCGCAATCTCAATGCTTGAACTATAGCCTTTCTCCTTGTTCCTTGCTGTGGAAGAAATCACCCTTAACTCAGGTGTCTGGGAAGATGGGAGCCTAACCCTTGAACATTGAAAAGAGAGGAGGAAGAGGAGATGGCATGGAGATGGAGAGAGAGAGGTGATCTAATTTTTCACTTCAATTAAAATTAAAATCCTGGGAGACTATCTCTTACATAGACTTTTTCTTGATTCCAAATCAATCTCCAATCAATCTAAAAAGGCTAGTCCTTATCTCATAAGGATTTTTATCTCTTTAATTTATTTTTTTTTTTCAAAAAAACTAGACCCAATTGAAAAGGTTTTCACCTCTTTTGGCAAGTAGATGGGGTGCCCCACATGAAAATAGGTAAGTTGAGTGGGCGCCCTCATCAAAACTTGGCAAGTAGTTGGGGCGCCAAGAGTTGGCACCCCTCTAGGATTTTTACAAACAAGAGAGGGGGTGTAGCCCCTCTCTCTCTCTCCTTCCATGCTAAGACAAAAGAGGGGATAGGCCCCTCTCTCTTTCTCACTCCCACTCTAAGGGTTTGTTCCCCTTGGACTTTCGAAAAGGGAAGGTTTGCGCTTCCTCTCTTCTTTCCAATAATTCCATGCCACATAAGGAAATAACAAGGGAGAAAAATGAGGAGATTACTTTGCCAACTCATTGACTTGATCCAATTCTTTTGGGCTCTCAAATAGGTGCCTCACTAAACCTAAATCAAAATGGATCTAGTTAAGATTCAAGGCTATAAACTTGATCCAATCTTTATCTAATAAGGAATCCAAGTTTAGAGAAGAATTGGATTTAACCATGTGCTAGCATGGTTCTCCTAAATCTAATAGGATTTCAATAAATCCTAATCCAATTAGAAATTTATAAGTCCAATTGGTTAATTCAAGATTAAATTTCTTAATGTGTGACCCCATAGGTTCTATTCTATCTAGTAGTGAGATATATTGTGGTCTCCATCATAATTTCATCGAAACTCCTTTCGATGGATTAGAAGAATTCAAACTCTGCCCTTCGAGGATCATCGATCATCAAGATGACCTCCGAAGAGTCTCACAATCTACCAATGATACCTAGCAGTATATAGTAGCAATCTAGTAGAATGAAAGTTTGAACTCCTAGGTGTAGTTATCATGTGATTCAGTCTTTCTATTATGAGTTTCGACTTGACGGAGATCATGAAGAACTCGTCAGACCCCATCATCAGTCATATGCTAGATTGGCTCGACTCGAGTTTAATTATGAATCCTGTGGAAACTCTTTTCTAGTATTCACACTTGCTTTGGCTAAAGACTTTCTGAATTCAGTCTCACAAATCACATAGGATTTCTCTTTTTCTATCAAGATTGATAGATTCTATCTAGGTGCATCCTACTCCTAACAGTGAACCTGAATCTACTGAAGTCAACATACACAGTAAGGACCCAAAAGGCTAGGGACCAAGGGAACGTGCAGTTAAACTCAATAGTCTTGCTGTAAATACTGATGACACCATAGGTCAAAGGACCACTCATACTATTACAATATCGAGATAACCATTGATGAGTGAGTAGATATTCAAGTAGTTTTTCATGTTGGTCATGCTCAGTGCAAGTTGTTCTCTAACAACCACCTACGCTCTCATCCAAATATCCATATACTGCAGATCCGAGACTCATCTGCCCAGAAGGGAGGCAATCTATGCACTGATCTTTAAATAAATTGATCAATGTCCTTCATAACGATCCTTTGATTGAGAGCATTTAGAAACTAACTACTGATTAATGTATGTCTCAAATTCTTAACACCTTGAAAATATATAAAAATCATCTTTATTAATTTTTAAGATAAATCATAGACACATAAATATGATTGAAAATAAAAATATCTTTTATTAATAGTAAAAGTATTATAAGTACAAAGTTAAATCCTAAAATTACATAATGTGTCAGCCAACAATTGGCTTCTAGGGCACTCATCTAACAAACTCTCACATGACCTAAAGCCAATTGGCCATATATCTAAGGCCCATCTTCTCAAGATGAGCTTCGATCTTCTGCTGACTGAGAGACTTGATCAACAGGTCTACCACATTCTGCATGGAGTCAACTCTCTACACCTCGATGTACTTCTTCTCGAGATATTTGCATATGATGTGAAACTGTCGCTTTATATGCTTAGACTTCTGATGAGATTTGGGCTCCTTAGCGAGGGTTATAGCACCGTTGTTATCATAGTGCAGTGCAATGACATCTGGTGGTATCATACCCAGCTCGACAATGAACTTTTTGAACTAGAAAGCTTCCTTAGTAGCTTCAGAGGTGGCGATGTACTCGACTTTCATGGTCAAATATGTAATGACCGACTATTTGGAACTCTTCCAACTAGCCGATCCTCTATTATATAAGAAAGTACATCCCAATGTAGATTTTCTATCATCGACATCAGTCATAAAATCTGAATCGATGTATCCTTCCACTTTCAGCTTCAATCGTTCACCAAAGTTCAAGAATAAATTTTTAGCATTCTCAAGTACTTAAGGATATTTTTTACAGCAATCTAGTATTCTTCACTTGTATTTGCCTGATATCTACTCGTAACACTCATGGCAAGGGCTATATTAGGTCATATACATAATATGGCATACATGAGGCTCCTGATTGCTGAAGCATAAAGGATCTTGCTCATGCACTGGATCTCCTCAAGTGGGTTAGGGCACATCTTTTTGGAGAGATAAATGCCATGTCTAAAGGGCAAAAATTTTCTCTTAGAGTTTTTTATGCTGAACCTCTTCAGCACCTCCTCTATGTACATTCGCTATAAGAGTTCTATCATTCTCTTAGATCTATCCTTATAGACCTTTATACCAAGAATGTAGGAAGCTTCTCCTAGATCTTTTATGGTGAAGTCTTTTGACAACCATACTTTGATCGATGTCAGCATGAAAATATCATTTCTAATCAGGAGAATGTCATCCATGTATAATACGAGGAATGTGACAACGCTCCCACTGACCTTTTTATGCACACACCACTCATTTTTTATGAAATCAAATATTTTGATCACATTGTTAAAGTGAGTGTTCCAACTCTGAGATGCTTACTTGAGTCCATATATGAATCTTTTCAACTTGCAGACTTTGTGATTACTATCGTTGGATGTAAAATCCAAAAACTACTCCATATAGATATCTTCTTCAAGATCTCTATTTAGAAAGGCAGTTTGTACATTTATTTGCCAAATCTCATAATCATGAAAAGCTGCAATTGTAAGTAGAGTTCGGATGAATTTCAGCTGGCCATAGGAGAAAAAGTTTTTTGATAGTCAATGCCTTCACGTTGACTATAATCTTTCACAACCAGCCTTGCCTTATAGGTCTCTACCTGACCATTGGATCTAATTTTTTTTTTATAAATTTATTTATATCCAATAAGTATAATACCTTCAGGTGGATCTACTAAGATCCAAATCTGGTTGGAATGCATGGAGTTAATTTCTAACTTCATCGATTCTATCCATCTCTCGAAGTCAACATCTAACATTGCCTCATTATAGATCTTGGGATCATTCCTAATATCTCTATCTTCTATAAGGAATGCTTCCTCTAAATCTTCTGTAAGAATACCTAAGTACCTTTCAAGAGGATGGGAGATCCTACTTGATCTACGAGGTGGAGGAGGTACCACATCTACTGGCTCACTAATGGGTTCAGATTCTTGGACTCGATGCTCTTCAGAGACTTTCTCTTCGAGCTCAATCTTCCTCCCAATGTCTCCATCTTGGATAAACTCTTTTTTCAAGAAGATAGTATGATGGCTCATAATCACATTATCACCCTTAGAAAGATAGAAATAGTATTCTATGATTTTCTTAGGATACCCTATAAAATGAGTCCTAAAAGATCTAGTCTCTAACTTGTCCACCTACTGTCGCTTGACAAGAGATAGACATTCTCAAATCTTGAGATACTCAAAAGCTAGCTTTTTACCATGCAATAACTCATATGGTGTGGTAAGAATGGATTTAGAGAGAATTCAATTCAAAAGATGAATTGCAGAAAGTAATGCATGTCCCCAGAGAAAGAAAAGAAGATCTGTAAAGCTCATCAAAGACCAGACCAATCTAATAGGATTCAAATTTTCCTTTTAGATATCCTATTAAGCTGAGATGTCCCTAGAGGTGTCCACTATGAGACTATGTCATTATCCTTGAGATAGGCCCAAAATTCTTTGCTAAGGTATTCTCCTCCTCGATCTGATCGAAGAACCTTTATGGATTTTTTGATTTATTTTTCTACTTTATGTCTAAACTTAATGAATTTTTCAAAGGCTTCAGACTTTTCATGCATCAAATACATAAGACCATATTGAAATAATCATCAATAAAAGTTATAAAGTAGATATAGCCATTCTTGGCTTGTACATTGAATGGACCACACATGTCAGTGTGTACTAGGACTAATATCTCAATGGCCCTTTCTCCTTATCCCACAAAGGATGGCTTAGCTATTTTTTCATGGAGACAAGACTCACAAACCGGATAAGACTCAAAAGTCAATGACCCAAGAAGGCCATCTTTCTCCAGTTTGTTGAGTCTGTCCTCTCCTATATGGCCTAGCCTCAGGTGTCATAGATATTTTTGGCTAATCCTATCTCTAAGTCTCTTAGACCCTATGGTATTCACAGTTTGCTCATTAATATTAACACTCGTATCCATATGCAAATGATAAAGACCATCAATCAAGAAAACATGTGCAACAACTTTATTTTCAAAATAAATTACATACATATCTTTATTGAAATAAAAATTATAATTATCCTATGCCAGCATAGATATGAAAATTAAATTCTTACTGGCTATAGATATACAGTAGTAGTCTATTAATAATAATCTATATTCTAACAATCATCGTAGAGGGTAGGTCTCGATGACCACAGCAGTAACTCTTACTCCATTGCCAATCTGAAGAGTGATCTCACTTTCCCCCAGCCCCCTAACTTCTTCAAGATTCTGCATAAAAGTGCATAAGTGAGCACTTGAAGCAGAATCTAGAACCCAACTAGAAGAAAAGGAAACCATTAGATTAGATTTTGTTATGAGTAAATCAAATGTACCTTTAGAAGATCCATCCTTCTTCTTATTCCTCACAGTTGCCAGGTAAGTTGGATAGTTTCTTCTCCAATGGCCTTCGACATTGCAATAGAAATACTTTTTCTTATCGTCAGCCTTCTTTACAACCTGCTTCTTGGGCTTGGCCTCACTCTTTTGCTTTTTTATAGGCTTTTTTTTTCTTGAAAGAAGACTTTCTCTTAGAGGAAGCCTGCTCTACAGTCAGAACTGTACCCTTTGAACCTTTCGAGGTGCCCTCAGCTATTATCAACATGTTCAGTAATTCGAACAAAATGCTATCAATTTTATTCATATGGTAGTTCATAATGAACTATCCATATGAATTAGAAAGAGACTGAAAGTCCCAAGTTCTGAAGCTCTTCGATGTTCTTAATCATTGTCAAACAATGATCATTGACAGACTACCCATCATGCATTTTCACTTTGAATAGTCTCCAAGAGACTTCAAAATGAGCTATATGACTGTACTCACCATACAAATCTTACAAGTGAGTCAACATCTCCTTGATAGTCTTCATATCTTCATGCTGGCACTAAAGATCATTGGACATGGATGCTAAAATATAGCACTTCACCTTATTTTCTTCATCCATCCACTTCTCAAGTGTGGCTCATTGATCAGGGGATGGACAAGCTGGTAATACAAGTGCATCCTGATCTAGGACATGAGTCAGTTTTTCAGAACTGAGAATGATTCTCAAATTCTAGAGCCAATCTTTGTAGCTTATCCTGATCAACCTATTTATGTCAAGGATACGGACTAAAGGGTTGGCACTCGATATGGTTATTTGTAGAGAAAATAGTTTTTAGTTAGATGTTTGTACTTATTAAATATTTATGCTAGAAACTTTTAAAATCAAACAAGGCTCCCACTATTTCCTTAAATCTCCCACACTCCTTGGATGGAGAAATGAAAACCTATACGCGATCGATTTTTAATGGGTACTGCAGTCCTACTGATCCATACACACCTTATCTCATAGTTATTGGTGAGCATAGACCAATGAGCGGACAATACTTTATCCATTGCTTCACTAAGCAAGATGCAACAGGTTCGGTCTCTAGGTCTTGTGGCCTCACTTAATAGTTATTGACATATTTTTTAGTTAAGTCAGACCCACCATTCACCAATGGTGCAAAGCCATCATTGGATCCCTCACCTAATAGTTATTGGGCTCAACTCCATCTCTACCTCGGGGCATCTAATGTCAATAGAATGGTTGAATTTTTTTGATGCAACCAAACCATTATAACCAGTCGAGAACGATCAACATCAGGAAGGTACCTGCATCTCTACAATGGTGGAAGACTGCTAGACTTAATATTTAGTAAGGAGATTTAGCTTTAGGTCTCTTCTAAGTCATCAGATTTGATATCTGACTAATTAAGTTTAGGTCAGTACATTCACATGTCTGATTTACCTAGCTGGCATAAGTGAACTTGAATCAACAAGTAACCTAATTTAAAACTTAATCTCTCAAAATGGCCAGATAAGTTAAGATGAGTGGAGGTCCCTCTATTACTTTTTTTAGACATCAATGAATTGATCAGATCAAACAATATAATCAATTAAATAATCACCATCTAGATACTTATCTTAGATATCAAATTGGTCGATTAGAATCGATCAGGTTAACCTATTGATCTGGGCTCGAACCACTAAGCCAAATTTGATCTTGAGTCAATCAATGCAAATCAAAATATAAATTGATGTGATCAACTATACCTAAACTTGACTTTGAACCTCTTTAACTTAATCCTAACCAACAATTAATTGGGTTTAATCTGCTACTCAAAATCGATAATGTGTTCTAGCCTGATCTAATCAAAATCAACTTTGATCACTAGACATTATTTGTTCAACCAATATCCACATGCAATAACATAATTTTTAGATTCTAAAAAAAAAATTTAGATTATATTTCATTGCACACATTAGTGGCTTATGATCTTGAAATAGTTTTAGATCTAAACTTAATGTTATATATCACATATATGAAGTTTTAGATCTAAACTATAAATATATATCACATATATATTAAATTATAGATCTAAAATAAGAATTACATATATCAAATGCTTATAAAATTAGATCTAAAATAATAATTAAAATATTTTAAAAATATTTTTTTTAAAAAAAATGGTTTGGATCAAACTAGGATAACCTTTTCAATATAGGAGGTAAACCCTATATCAAGATAATCTTATACCAGTCCGATATGAACTTTTAATCATTCTAATTTTACATTTAATATGATTAAAGATATATCATATACATCTATTTTTAGATCTAAAAGATTGATCTAAATATTTCAAAATAAGTTTTTAAAATCGATCAATCTTATGCTAGGACAACCTTTTCAATATAGGAGGTTAACTCAATATCAGGACAACCTTATACTAGCATAAGATTAATTTTAAACCATTCAAACTTTCAGATATAAATAAAAAATCAGATTATATATGACTTAAAAATCAGTGGCTCTGATACCACTATTAAAAAATCAGGTAGGATTGCATGCATAGATTTCAATTTTTTTTTTTTGAAGTAACAGTAGAAACGATCTAGGTTAAACACTTTAAGTCCACATGCAATAGATCTAATCTATATCTATCTGAGCTCTGAATTAAATACATACACATAATCTGAAAATAAAAATAAAAATAAAGATCAGATCTCAATACTTCGCATGGGTTGAAATACACCACAATCAATGATCATAGATCTGAAGATTCTAGAGCCACACACGTGTCCGGTCTCTACAGGTATCCATCGAGATCAATCTTGAACATCTTTTCTCATTATAGATCCATCTTTTTCAAGATGAATCTCAGCCTTTTGAACCTTTCATCAACTCTTGATCCTTGACCATGATCTTAGTGCTTAAACTTTAGCCTTACTCCCTATTCCTTGTTGTAGAAGAAATCACCCTCAACTCAGATGTGTTGGAAGATAGGATGCCCAACCTGAAGGGGAGAAAATACTTTCCCTCCAGAATGCCCAAGTTGCATCTAAAATTTTTTTCTAATGGTCTACTTTGTTGCTCCTTGAATTGATTTTGATGATTATAAAGTATTTGAGAGGATTACTAATGATTTTGGTTTGGAAAAAGACTTATTGCATTTCAGGGGCAAAATCATAATTTTATCAAGACCTGATTCGGAAGCCTCAAGAGCAAGAACAAAAGATATGCACTCTATTGGAGGCAATTTCAATATTTTTGGAAGTGTATTTTGTAAGAAAATCAGGTTTCTATTTTTGAGTCGACTCCATGAGTTGACTCATGGCTAAAAGGGCTGAACGATATGTGAAAATTTTGGCTGGCACACTCTGTGAGTCGACCCCATTGGTCGACCCTTTGGCATGAGTCGACCTCTGCTGCTTTGCAGGCCAAAATTATAGAACAGTCATTTTCTGCTCTTTTTCATAGAGGTCGACCCCATGAGTCGACCCATGAGCATGAGTTGACCCCTGTGACAGAAAATTTTTACAACGGCTAGTTTTTAACCCGTTTCAATTACATTTAATGCTCATTTAATGTGCTCTAACGGCTCTATTTCAGCCCAAATTACTCTCCACCATTATTTGAAGTTATATAAAGGGACTTAAAGGAGGGAATCAAAAAGATAAGAAAGAGTTTTTGAAAAAAGATCTTTAAGCATTCATTTCAACCCTAAGCAAGAGCCCACCAAAAGAGTTCAAGAAGCTTTTAATTCAAGTTCACCAACTCCTCAAGTGCTCATTCAAGTCTCCAACCATCTTGAGGAAATCTGAAAGAGCTTCCTTCTAATTGTGTAAAATGTATTTAAAGCTTTATTCGCTCATTAAAGGAGCTTCATTTATATTTCTGTGCAATTAACTGTAATACTCTTTTTTGAGTTATTATTTTTATTTTGGAAGGGTTCCAAAATGTGGAAAGATTGATCTGAACCTTGAATCAGATTGTATTAGGTTGGCTTATACCCAGAAAATAAGTGTTCTAGCTTGGGATAGCTAGAGTCGGAGGTTCCGATGAGTGTATTCAGGTTGAATACAATTTAGTGGATTAGAATTTTCAAGTAGGAGCTTGGGGAGTGGATGTAGGTGCAAGATTAGCATCGAACCACTATAAATCTTCTTGTTTGTGTTGTGCTTAATTGCTCTCCTTTTAAGCTTCTTTATTCTCTTGCATTCTTGCATCTAACTATTACCCTTGCATAAATTACACTCTCCATGCTTATCTTTCTCTTGTTAAATAATCTTCATAGTTGTAAGTTAAGTTTAAATTTTTAAAAACCCAATTCACCCCCCTCCTTTTGGGTTGCATAGCTGGGCAACAAGTGGTATCAGAGCTCGGTACTCTAGCCCTACTTTGATTTAACCATCAAAGAGTTAAAGATCTATGGCAACTCAAGTTGGCACTTCTCTAGCCGAGGGGCAGTCCACAAACCGACCTCTACTTTTCAATAGATCAAACTATACCTATTGGAAAGCTCGGATGAAAATCTTTATTCAAGCTCTTGACTATGATATGTGGAGTATCATAGTAAACAGACCATACACACTCACTAAAATTATTGATGGTATGGAATCAACCAAATCCGAAAAAGAATGGGATGAGGTTGATAAGAAAATAGCTCAACTAAATGCTAAAGCCATGAATGATTTATATTATGCTCTAGATGCTAATGAATTCAATCATATTTTAACATGCATATCTGCTAAGAAAATATGGGATAGATTAGAAGTAACTCATGAAAGAACTAATCAAGTGAAGAAATCTAAAGTTAACATGGTAGTACATAAATATGAAGTTTTTAAAATGGAGCATGATGAAACTATAACTAAAATATTTACTCATTTTATTGATATTATAAATAGTCTAAAAAATCTTGGTAAGTCTTATTCTAACAGTGATCTCGTAAGAAAGATTCTTAGGTCCTTACCAAGAACTTGGGAAGCCAAAGTGACCGCTATCCAAGAAGCGAAGGATCTGAACATCCTACCCTTGGAAGAGCTTTAAGGATCACTGATGACACATGAGCTGAGCATGAAATAATATCAAGAAGAAGAAGTCAAAAAGAAGAGGACAATCACCCTCAAATCTACGGCTCAACTTGATGAAGAAACTGATGATACGAAAAATGAAGAGCAGGATGAAGAAATGGCTCTCATTACTAGAAGGTTTAAGAAACTTTTGAGAAAAAAAAAAATAAAGAATGAGAAAGAGGCCACCCACAAAAGGGGAACATAGCAAAGAAAAGGATAAAGACCAACTCCTTATTTGCTACAAATGTAAGAAACCAGGACACTTTAAGTCTGAATGCCCACAACTGAAGAAGGATCCCAAGAAGTACAAGAAGAAGGCCATGATGGCTACTTGGAGTGGAAGTGATAAGTCAAGCTCTGAAGAAGAAGACTCAAACGAACAAGCCAACTTGTGCCTTATGGCACATAAAAATGAGGTAAATTCTACAACTCCTATTGACTTTACCTTTGAAGAACTTCATGAAGCTTTTTATGATTTAATAGATGAACTAAAGAAGCTAGGGGTAAAGAACAAAGAGTTAAAATCAAAGAATCAATCTTTACTAAAATAAAATGAGAGCATTTCAAATGAAAAATCTACCCTATTTCAAGAAAATCTGAACTTAAAGAATGAAATTGCCAAGCTGAAACCAATAGTTAAAAAATTCATCTTAAGTTCTAATAAACTTAATATGATTATTGAAAATCAAAAGGCCATTTATGATAAGGCTGGTCTTGGTTTTAATTCCTTAAAGAAACAAAAGTTTCTAAAAAATATCTATGTAAAATCTTCAAACAACAAGTTCTCAAACATTACTTGCTTCAAATATGGTAGAATTGGTCACAAGTCATACACTTGTCTCTCTAACAAATCCATAAATTTTAATGCAAAGAAAATATGGGTTCCAAAAGGAACCATTGTGACTAACCAAAAAGGACCCAAGAAAGTTTGGGTACCTAAAGTAAAAACTTGACTTTTGCTTGCAGGTGTGTCTAGCATCCCAAGGAGCAAACCAAAAATGGTATCTTGATAGCGGATGCTCGAGACATATGACTGGTGATGAATCTCAATTCATCACACTTGATGCTAAAAATGGAGGGATGGTCACCTTTGGAGACAATAGCAAAGAAAAGATCATCGGTATAGGTAACATTAGTCTCACTCCCTCCAAGTATATTGAAAATATTTTATTAGTAGATGGTTTAAAATATAATTTATTAAGCATCAGTCAATTTTGTGATAAAGGATATAAAGTTATTTTTGAATCTTCTGTTTGCATTGTAACTAGTCCTATTAATGAAGGCATTAAATTTGTTGGGCATAGACATGGTAATGTTTATATGGTAGATCTGAATGATCTATCCAAAATAAACATGCAATGCCTAGTATCTTTGAATGCCAAGATTAATGAGACTAGTTGACTTTGGCATCGTAGGCTTGTACATATTAGCATGCATTCACTTTCAAAACTCATTAAGAAAGAATTGGTTATTGGTCTATCCAAATTGAACTTTGAAAAGGATAGAATTTGTGATGCATGCCAACTAGGTAAACAAACAAGAATTTCATTCAAATCTAAAAATATTATTTCAACTTCTAGGCCATTAGAACTATTACATATAGATTTATTTGGACCTACTAGAACTACTAGTCTAGGAGAAAAATGATATGGTTTTGTAATTATTGATGACTTCTCTCATTTTACATGGGTTTTCTTTTTGGCACACAAGGATGAAACTTTTCATATTTTCTCTAAATTTTATCGAAAAGTCACAAATGAGAAAGATTTTTCAATTCAAAATATTCGAAGTGATCATGGAACCGAATTTGAAAATCAAGATTTTGAAAAGTTTTGTGATGAAAAAGAAATTGGCCATAACTTTTCGGCACCTAGGACACCCCAACAAAATGGGATAGTAAAAAGGAAAAATAGAACTCTTGAAGAAATGGCCCGTACCATGCTATGTGAAAGCAACCTTCCAAGATACTTTTGGGCAGAAATAATTAACACAGCATGTTACATATTGAATCATGCTTTAATTAGACAAATTTTAAAGAAAACTCATTATGAGCTTTGGAAAGGAAGAAAACCAAGCATTGCATATTTTCATATTTTTGGTTGCCGATGTTGTGTTAAACAATGGAAAAGAAAGACTAGAAAAATTTGATGCAAAATTCGATGAAGCAATTTTTCTTGGTAACTAATCATCTAGTAAAGCCTTTAGAGTTTTTAACAAAAGAACCTTAGTAGTAGAGGAGTCAATACATGTTGTCTTTGATGAAACTAACGATCTTCCTTCAAGGAAGAATGAAGGTTTTGATGATGCAGATTTTCTTATAGAAGGGGTAAAGGAGATCACTCTAAAAGATTCAATAATTCAAGATGGTGAAGAACATGAAGACAAACAAGATGAGGAAGGTGAAGAACAACAAGAACAACCTCAAGGTACAAATAATCTATCCAAAGAATGGAGGTATGATCACAATCACCCCAAGAAACTAATCATTGGTGATCCTACACATGGTGTAAGAACTCATTCTTCTCTTAAAGATGCATTCAATCATTTTGCTTTTGTCTCTCATCTTGAACCTAAAACTATAGACGAAGCTAAAAAAGATTATAATTGGTTTAATGCAATGTAAGAAGAACTTAATCAATTTGAAAGAAATAATGTATGGACCTCAGTATCAAGACCTAAAAACTATTCAATAATTGGCATAAAATGGATATATAGGAATAAATTGGATGAACATGAAAATGTAATAAGAAACAAAGCAAGATTGGTTGCAAAAAGTTATAATCAAGAAGAAGGAATTGATTTTGATGAGACTTTTGCACCTGTTGCTAGATTAGAGGCAATTACACTTCTACTTGCATATGCTTGCTTTATGAAATTTAAATTATTCAAAATAGATGTCAAAAGTACTTTTTTAAATGGATATATTACTGAAGAAGTTTATATAGAACAACCTCCAGATTTTGAAAATCATGCTTTTCCTAATCATATTTTTAAACTAAATAAAGCTCTATATGGTTTGAAACAAGCACCCAGGGCTTGGTATGAAAGACTAAGCAAATTTTTACTCAATAATGGTTTTTCAAGAGGAAATATAGACACAACCCTTTTCAATAAAAAAAATCAAGATAATATATTAGTTATACAAATATATGTTGATGACATTATTTTTGGATCTACTAATGAAACTCTTTGTCAAGATTTTACAAAGCTCATGCAGGGAGAGTTCGAGATGAGCATGATGGGAGAACTTACATTCTTTCTCGGACTCCAAATCAAACAAACAAAGAAAGGAATCTCCATCACCCAAAGCAAGTACACAAGAGAATTACTCAAAAGATTTGGAATGGAGAACTCCAAAGTAATTGGCACACCAATGAGCCAATCATGTAAGCTTGACAAGGACGAAAAAGGTAAAAATGTAGACTTAAAATTTTATAGTGGCATGATTGGTTCTCTATTATATTTAACTGCTAGTAGATCTGATATTATATTTAATATTTGCCTTTATACTCGTTTTCAATCAAATTCAAAAGAATCACACTTGAATGTAATTAAAAGAATCCTTAGATATTTAAATGGTACATAAACTCTAGGATTATGGTATTCTAAGGACTCATTAATTGACTTAATAGGATATTTAGATGCCGACTTTGCTGGATGTAGATTAGATAGAAAAAGTACTAGTAGAACTTGTCAATTTCTTAGAGTTAACCTAATCTCTTGGTTTAGCAAAAAATAAAATTCGGTAGCACTGTCTACGGCCGAGGCCGAATACATTGCAGCCAGAAGTTATTGTGCTCAAATCTTATGGATTAAGCAACAACTCGAAGACTTTGGTATCAAACTTAATGAAACTCCTATAAGATGTGATAACACTAGTGCTATAAATCTCACTAAAAATTCAATTCAACATTCTAGGTCAAAATATATTGAAATCAGGCATCATTTCATAAGAGAACATGTCCAAAATAAAGACATAATTCTTGACTATGTTTACACAAAAAAATAATTAGCTGACATCTTTACCAAGGCCTTAAGTAAAGATAGATTTTGTGAAATTAGAAGAGAACTAGGAATCCTTGATCCATCTGCTTAAGTGTCTCTCTGATTTCAAGGTATCACCACCAAAAATCTTTTTAGCTTAATTCTCATCTTTTCTTTTGAGATCAAAAGTCTAAAATTATCATTCTCATAATTAATTTTTGGGTAAACATCCTTCTCCTAATGTTTCAAATTTTTTCGAAATTATTTCATCATTTTTTTGAATTTCTCTATGCCATGAGTCGACCCCCAGGGTCGACCCTAGGGTAAACTTGTAATATTGACTAAATCCTTCGGGCACTCTCTTTTTGTTGAAAATCTCTCCTTGAGCCGACCCAACTCTCCGCCTTCTTCCTTCCACCAAACCAGAAGTCTCCCTCTCTTCTTCCTCAAATCCAAGTTTTCTCTCAAGATCATTCTCCCACCATCTCTCACCCTCTAAATCGCCCTCTTGGAACCAAGTTCCTCCCTTTCTCCTTCCTTATTTGGAGCAATTCGAGCTTACCCTATACTCTACCCGTCTTCCCAAAATCGGCACTCCACTTCTCTAAAATCCTTATCTTTTCACTAAAAATCCTTCATCTCTCCCTCACATTTGCTCTCCTAAGTTCCTTGCTAGTTCTGCTTGTGCAAATGGCTCCCAAGATGAAGCTTCCACAGAGAAGAAAATTAGTTTGCGGGTTGGAAGAAAGTGTGTACCGAAAGAGACTAGCAACCGAGACTACTTCTGCTTCAAACCCTGCTCCTGCTTCAGCTCCAGCTACAACCCGATCACTAATCAGCCCTAGTAAGGTTCCTCTCTCTGATAGGAAGGTAGAGCCCAGCAAAAATATTGATTTCAAATTTTTTGAAAAGAAAGGGTTCACTATCGGATCAAAAATTAAGGACCAAGGTTGGGAATTCTACTGCTCCCTAAAAGAAAATACTTATGTGGATCTTGTTAGAGAATTTTATCTGAATTTGGGATACAGCAATGAAACAGTAAAATCCATAGTGAAGGGTGTAGACATTAACCTAGATCCTGTGCTTTTGGGGGAGATACTTCATTTACCTTGTGAGGGGTACATAAACATGAAACTCCTAGTTAAAGAGGAAGGAATAAATGTTATCCTAGGGAGAACCTTCACTGGAAGCCTGAACAAATTAGAGGCAAAGATTCTTTCCATTGAGATAAGACTACTACACCACATGGTAACTAAGTTATATTTTTTTAGAAGTGATAGACATGATCTTCTCTCTAGTCGGGGCATCTACATTATGTATCATGTTATTTCTCAAACCCCCCTGAACCTTCCGGCACTGATGTTTGAGGCTATGAGAGAGACCTTGAATAGGTCCAAGGCACACTTGCCTTTTGGTATGGCTCTCAATTTAGTATTTAGGAGGTTCGGAGTTAGCTTTGAGAGGGAGGCAGTAGCTAGGCTATCTCATTCCGACACTATCAACCGCCATACTTTGCACCGCATGGGATTTTCCAAAATTGATGGTGGTTGGACAAAAGATGTGGAAGAGAGAGTTGAGGACAGAGCAGAGGAGGAAGGACCATCCTCACCCCTCCATGATCACAGAGCAACATCACCAGATATTCAGTTTATTTCTGATCATGAGGCTGGCCCGTCAGAGTCCGCGAGGAGGCATACTTTAGTTCAGCAGCCGGACAGCAGAGCATATCCTTCAGAGATCAGATTGGCTGATGATCAGATAGAGATGATATCTCAGCGTGTATCCTCCATACTATCTCGTCAGTTGGGTTCTTCAGTGTTTGGACAGGGATCGACATCTCATGATGTATCTGATCAGACACTGATCCCTCACATCTCCACTGTCTTTCAGATGATTTCTGATCAGTCAGTATGTATTGAGCAGCTTGAGAGTTGTATATTGAGACTAACTGGCAGAGTTCTTGACTTGCAGGGGCAAGTGTTAGCTCTAGCCCATCCACAACCGCAAGAGGATATCACTGAGGTCTTAGACCTATCTGCGGAGGCAGCCAGACTGCGAGGAGTCTTAGAGAGTGGTATTGACTTTCTGAGGAGAGAGATCAAGGGCTCTAGTGAACATACTTCCACTCAGTTCAGTGCCCTGCTACAATCTGTTTTGAGAGCTTTGAACCTTCTGGACACCATCAGACTCTCACTCATAGCTCAATCCTTTGCTTCTCAGCCTTCAGGATCTTCTCACCCATCCACTCGTGCTGGCACCTCTACCCGTGGCAGAGGCAGACGCGGTCGAGGTCGAGCTCGTGGACATGATCCTTCATCCCCTCACCCCATCTCTGATTCATCAGACTCCGATCCATCCAGCCATGATATCTATTAGATCCAGTATAATCTGTCCTTTCTTTAGTTTTTATCTAGGATCTATCTTGTGGGCCATGTAATGTAATGTTAACTGATTGACTCTTGGATAGTTACTATCCATGTCTTTTATAATCTAAGTTAACACTTATGTATTGAAACATCTATGTATTTAGTCACCTTTTGGATATATATATATATATACTTTGACTTTCAATGAATATCTCTGAATGTGATCAAGTTGAATTACTTTTAATTATGAGATTTGTGCTGTGAAATACTTGAATAGCAATATCTTTTAAATGAGCAAATTGGTATATCTTTTACATTTGCTATATTGAGGGGGAGTAAAACAATAAGTAATAAAGAAACAAGCAATCAAAGAAAGAAGCTAAAGAAGTAAAATTGATCCCATCAAAAAGAATGAATAGAAAAAATATGTCCTTTAAAAAGGAAAGCAGAGAATCTCAATTAATGCTGTCAAAAAGGGAGAGTAGAATCGAAATCGAGATTGAGCAATAAAAGCAATAAAGATTTAACAATAATCAATAAATCAAGATTGAGAAATAAGCAACAAAGAATGAGCAATAAGTAAATTGTTAAGCAAATGGGCACATGTGTCATATGCCAAAGAATCAAAATCAGCTTTTTCTTTCCAAGCAAATACACTTATAAGCAAATTTTAAATTTATAGGAAATTTTAAATTTGTCTTTAAGCTGCTTCTGATGCATTTCGTTCCAATACTTGGCTATAATATTTAAATGATGCATCTTCATAAATTTAAAATTCATGTTAAATGCTTTATACATGCTTTAGCTCAAATGTTTTGTCATCATCAAAAAGGGGGAGATTGTTGCTCCTTAAATTGATTTTGATGATTACAAAGTATTTGAGAGGATTACTAATGATTTTGGCTTGAAAAAAGACTTATTGCATTTCAGAGGCAAAATCATAATTTTATCAAGACTTGATTCGGAGGCCTCAAGAGCAAGAACAAAAGATATGCACTCTATTGGAGGCAATTTCAATATTTTTGAAAGTATATTTTATAAAAAAATCAAGTTTTTATTTTTGAGTCGACCCCATGAGTCAACTCATGGCTAAAAGGGCTGAACAGCACGCAAAAATTTTGGCTGGCACACTCTGTGAGTCGACCCCATGGGTCGACCCCTTGGCATGAGTCAACCCTATGAGTCGACCTCTGCTGCTTTGCAGGCCAAAATTACAGAACAGTCATTTTCTGCTCTTTTTCACAAAGGTCGACCCCATGAGTCGACCCATGAGCATGAGTCGACCCCTGTGATGGAAAATTTTCACAACGGCTAGTTTTTAACCCATTTCAATTACATTTAATGCTCATTTAATGTGCTCTAACGGCTCTATTTCAGCCCAGATTACTCTCCACCATTATTTGAAGTTATATAAAGGGACTTAAAGGAGGAAATCAAAAAGAGAAGAAAGAGTTTTTGAAAAAGGGTCTTTAAGCATTCATTTCAACCCTAAGCAAGAGCCCACCAAAAGAGTTCAAGAAGCTTTTAATTCAAGTTCACCAACTCCTCAAGTGCTCATTCAAGTCTTCAACCACCTTGAGAAAATCTGAAAGAGCTTCCTTTTAATTGTGTAAAGTGTATTTAAAGCTTTATTCACTCATTAAAGGAGCTTCATCTGTATTTCTGTGCAATTAACTGTAATACTCTTTTTTGAGTTATTATTTTTATTTTGGAAGGATTTCAAAACATGGAAAGATTGATCCGAACCTTGAATCGGATTGTATTGGATTGGCTTATACCCGAAAAATAAGTGTTCTAGCTTGGGATAGCTAAAGTCAGAGGTTCTGATGAGTGTATTCAGGTTGAATACAGTTTAGTGGATTGAAATTCTCAAGTAAGAGCTTGGGGAGTGGATGTAGGTGCAAGGTTGGCACCGAACCACTATAAATCTTCTTGTTTGTGTTGTGCTTAATTGCTCTCCTTTTAAGCTTCTTTATTCTCTTGCATTCTTGTATCCAACTATTATCCTTGCATAAATTATACTCTCCATACTTATCTTTCTCTTGTTAAATAATCTTCATAGTTGTAAGTTAAGTTTAAATTTTTAAAACCCCAATTCACCCCCCCCCCTCTTGGGTTGCATAGCTGGGCAACATACTTATTTAAGGATCAAATCTTTACCTGAATCGCAGTAGAACCAGGGATCAAATCTCAAATTATTTGATATAAACATTCACGGAGGCCTAGATATGCAGATCCTCTACTTCGCATGTACGTCAGATGTCATAGGAAAGCAGGATGAACTCTAATCCAATTGGCTTTGTAACTCAATTAATCAAGAAATGAGATGTGATGATGTGACACCTCACACCAACAGGTAGGATGCCCAAGAAGGATCCATGCACAAGGAGAGGAGGCGATAATAAAGAGAGAGATATAGAAGATGAAGGACCTCTCTCTTTACATGCCTGTCTCTCTCTCTTTTTCTCTTCTCTCAATTTGATTAGTTTGCTATTCTATTCTTTTTTTTCATCCATAGGTAGAGACCCTCTCTATTTATAGATGATTCTCATGATCCAATGAGAGGAGGATTCTTTATTCAAATTTGATTTGAATTAGTCCAATACTCATGAAAGAAGGACTCCTACATGAGATATAATTACCATCACTTATGACATCTACTTTGCATCCTCTCCCACACCCACTTGGGATGCCCCAAATAAGCACCAAATCAATTTTTGATCATGCTTCATGAGTGAATATTTTCAGTGTAAGTAGGAATACTCATATCTCATCCAAAATAGGTCCGATTTGAATCTGAGTTGAAGTCGGTTCGAAATAATTTTGAAAGGCTGTCAATCCTAAACTCTTTAGGACTTTTGTTCTCAGTCTAACTTGGATTTTGGATCTATTTAAGTCTAATTAATTTAGATCTAATCTAAAATTAATTAGTATTTAAATCTAATCTTTCATATGTTTCATGGATCATAGATAGAAATTATTCATCCCTGGGATTGAACCTGAACCTCATGTGTAGTGCTAGCTAGACATAGTCAACTCTTCAATCCCATTTGACCCATAACTTAATTCTCAATCAAGTTAGCTTATATATTCAATCAAGTCAAGTACTTTTAGATTGGATATATAAACATAGATCAATTCTTTCCTACTTTGTCTGACTTATGTGCGTGACTCCATAAGTTCAAACACTAAGCCGGTAGCATAGGAACCAATTCCTACACTAATCGAGATACCATCTAGCAATAATTTTCGATGTCCAGATAGGTCGAATTATCGTAAAGAAATATTTCAGAATCCATACTTATGGTTACCGCATAATTCATCTTTTTGATCCTAGATGCTCTAGGATGGTCTCAGATTAACTGTCAACCGAGATTGCTTCATCTACATTGTATTTCAACCTTTCAAATTCATCTCATAAATTATCCTGGACAAGACTTTACTAAATTAAAATACAGTGATACATCAACTTCAATAATCTGGAGGGATCAATCCTATCTTGATCCACACATAGACTTCGTAAGTACTTGACTGTACCTAGTAGCCTTCCATTACTTCATTAAAAATTCAGATAGTTCGGCATCAAAGCACAGTGAGTTGCTTGCAAGTCATTATGATGATCTTAGATTTGAAGGATATTTATACCCATGTATTTTGCGAGCAGCACTTGATAGTAGAATCTCAGCAGGTGAGTCACTTGTTCAGTGATGATGTACCCTTACATCTCATTTGTATGCCGTACTAGTGTCACCACACTCTTTGGTTAAGAGGACAACCAACCCATATGGCACACAATGACCTTCACTCGATAAACGTCATTATCCTGTAATGACGTATCATTTGATTGCGAACTTGTTTAAGAATTGTACGATAAATCCTCTCTTTATTGTATACTAGTATAGTTCTAGGGACTTCATCACAGTACAAGAGTTCAAGGAAGATGTCACTTTATGATGAAAAATATTATAATAACTATTATTCAATAATTAATAATTCATATACAAGGATGAACTCAATCATCACATGATTGATTTTAGGAAATAATTTTTAACAACTCTCACTTGGACTAAAACCAATCGGGGCAGTATCTTATATACATCTTCCATTTAAAGTCATCGAACTCTTTGATCTCGAGAGCTTTAGTGAAGGGGTCGGCTAGGTTCTCTTTTTCATCGATCTTCTGAAGCTCGACGTCACCTCAATTCATGATCTCTCGCACTAGATGATAGCAGTGCAGAATATGTTTAGTGCGATGGTGCAACTTAGGTTCTTTCGCCTGAGCTATGGCACCGGAGCTGTCACAATACAGCAGGACAGGACCATCAATAGAAAGTACAACTCCAAGCTCGATAATAAACTTTCACAACCACACCGCCTCCTTTGTAGCATCTGATGCAACAATGTATTCGCTTCGCATACAGAATCGGCCAAAGTATGTTGCTTAAAACTTTTTCAGCAAATAACTCTTCCATTCAAGGTAAATACATAATCCGACATGCTTCTGCTGTCATCACAATCTGACTGATAACTGAAATCAATATATCCCATAAGTTTCAGATCAAAGTCTCTATAGATAAGCCATTGGTCTTTAGTATTTCTCAAATACTTAAGAATTACTTTTACAATCTTCTAATGCTTCTCATCCGGATCTGACGGTACCTACTCACTACCCCTAGAGAATAGGCCATATCTGGCCTCATACATGTCATAGCATACATGATAGATCCCACTATCGAAGCATATGGTATTCTACTCATACGCTCTCTCTCCTCAAGAGTTGTCAGACAATCTTTCTTGAAAAGAGTAATTCTATGGCCTATCAGAAGATAGCATTTCTTGGAATTATCTATATTGAACCATTTCAACAAAGTGTCAATATACGTGGATTGAGACAATCTAAGCAACCTTCTAGATCTATCCTTATAGATCATTATCCCTAAGATGTAGGATGTTTCTCCCAAGTCCTTTATGGAGAACTGTGATGATAACCATAGCTTCACGCTCTATAAAGTCGGGATGTCATTTCTTAGTAACAGTATGTCATCCACATACAGTACAAGAAAAATGACCAGAGAATCGGAAGCCCATTTGTAGACGCAAGGCTCTTCTCCGTTTTTATTGAAGCCATACATTTTGATTACTTTATCAAAATGCATGTTCTAACTCCTTAATGCCTACTTAAGTCCATAAATTGACCTTTTCAACTTGCACACTTTTGACTCGTCTGTAGATGTGAACCCTTCAGGTTGTATCATATACAACTCTTCTTCCAGTTCTCCATTAAGAAAAGTAATTTTGACATCCATCTGCTAGATCTCATAATCTAAATGTGCAGCGACAACAAGCATAATCTGAATGGACTTGAGCATTGCCACAGCAGAGAACATCTCGTCATAGTCAATACCATAATACTGATGGTAACACTTAGCAACTAGACGGGCTTTATAGGTCTCTACCTTTCTGTCTGCTCCTCTTTTTCTCTTGAAAATCTATTTACACCCTGTGAGTTTTATCCTTTCGGATGGATCAACTAGTGTCCAGACACTATTGATCTCCATGGACTCCATCTCGGACTTCATGGCCTCAAGCCATTTTTGAGAGTTGGGCCTTTGCATGGCCTCCATACAGGTGATCGGATCCTCATCGTTCTCATTAAGTTCAATAAAATCACTGTCCTAAATCAAAAAAATATAGTATCTATCTGATTGATGCGGTACTCTATCAGATCTCCTTAATGGTGCCTCTATTAGCTTTGAATTTGATTCACCAACCAAACTCAATTCTATATGTGTCAGTCCTTCCACCTCATAAACTTCATCAAGTTCAATTTTATAGGTATTAGCTCCTTTACCAAGGAACTCCTTTTTCAAAAAGATTGCTCGACTGCTGACAAACATCTTTTGTTCTACAGCAAGATAGAAGTAGTACCCTTTAGTTTTCTTTGGGTATCCTATGGGCAAGCATCTATCGAACTTCGGTCCAAGCTTATCTGTCTTTAAATGCTTGACATAAGCTAGACATCCCAGATCCTAAGATGTGAGAGCACCAGCTTACACCCAGTCCATATCTTATATGAAATTTTATCGACGGACTTGCTGGGTACCTTATTCAAAATATAGCAGGCAGTCTCTAGAGTATATCCTCAAAAGGATATTGGTAGACTAAAAATATCCATCATAGATCAGATCATGTCTAATAAGGTTCGATTCCTCCTCTCGGACACACCATTATATTGTGGTGTTCTAGGAGGGGTCTATTATGAGAGAATTCCATTCTCTTCTAGATATATCAGAAACTCACTGATGAGGTATTCACCTTCTCGATCTGACCAAAATATCTTAATACTCTTTTCAGTTTATTTCTCTACTTCAGCACGGAATCATTTGAATATTTCAAATGATTCTGACTTATGATTCATAACATAGACATACCCATATCTCAATAGGTCGCCAGTAAATATAATGAAATAGTAGTATCCTCTTTTGCCACTTATGTTCATAGGCCCATATGAAGAAACTAGATCTAGGGTTTCAGGGTTAGATCTTGAAACTTTTTCAAGATCAGGCATCGGAAGACTAAAATAAATCAAAATTTATCTTATAAAATTAGAGAATCCCTAGATCTAAGATCCTATTACATGATTATTACATAGTATTAAATCAAAAATTAAAATATAAAGAGCAAGAACTACATGTTAATCATATCAATATGTTTCTATACTACATCTAATGTATGTAAAATATAATAGATCAGATCTATTACCTTGCAAGTTAGACATTTTAACTTTGCTGATCCATACTTGAAGATGATGTTGCAAGCCGCACATATGTCCGGCCTCTAGGAGTCATCCACACGAGCTCACGAATCACGATCAGAAGTTCTGATCCAGGAAATCAGTACAGTATGCTAGGTACTGTGCTGATCCTTCTTCGATGGTCGACTAGATGCCTCCTTCTTCTTGATTTGGACTCTTCCAAAGATGAAAAGTAGGAGAAGGAGTTTTATATGTGATACACTCTCAGAAAACTCACAGATGGAGGAAGAGAAGAGGTGAACTCAGCAATCCTAGAAGAAGACCCTCTTCTTCTTCTATTTGCTCTCTCCTAGATACTTAGTTTTGTGTCTATTATATATCCACTCTCCAACACTCTTTCTCTCTAATTTTTACACATCCCAAAGATCTCTCAATGCTCTATAATTCATAAAAATTTCAAGAAAAAATTCATCTTAAATAATAAGATATGAAGAATCTTTATTTAGGTCAAATACCTAGTCAAGGAAAATCCAAACAGAGCAAGACAAGGGGTGCCCAACTCTTGGGTGCCTCCTTCTTTTTCTACCATGGATCACCAACAAAGGGTGCACAATATATTCCATAAAAATTCATAAAAATCTCAAAAAAAATCTGGATAAAATTAATGCCATAAGGAAAGAGTTTTGGTTTCTAAAACTTCTATCTCATAGAATTTAAAATCCAAACTAATTCCTACTTTGACTTGATCCACAACCACATTCCATGTAAGAGAGAAATAGTGAAAAGCTTTAGGTATGTGTGAAGGCCTGGGAAAGAAGGTTTTGTTGCACAAAATAAGAGAAAGTGGGCATGAGGGGCTAAGGTGGTGCAAGGTGGAATCCTAGTCTTACTAGGATTCAATCTATGACTTGTTCAAATTTGATTTCTCAAACCAAATCAAACCAAAATCAAATCAACCCAATTAAAATAGGTCTTAATCCAATTAAGAATCTAATTTAATTAGATTAAATTAGATTTTAAACTAATTTAATTTTTTAATCGAATTAGAAATTAGGTTGACCCAAGTCCTAATTGAACTAGGACTAGTTTTTTTTTGCACTTGGCTTATCCAATAAACCAATTGAACTTGATCCAATCAAGCCCAAACCAAATCTAATTAAATCATATTCAATTAAACTTAATCTCAGCTTATTGGCTTAATCAAATTAAGTCAATTAGCAATCGAATTGCTAATCGATCCTCCTGCAACACTTGCACTAGGTTAAATGTCAATCATATTGATTATTTAACCCTAGAACGATTCTTAATCGTTGATCAACCATCTGATCAGATCATAAACTTTAATGTGTGTGATCTCATAGATCTGAACCTAAGCTGATAGTACAGAAATAAATTATTATACCAATCAAAATGACCATCTAGCAATGATACTCGACGGTCAGATAGGTCGAATGTGTAGAACAATATCCTTAGAATCCATGCGGATATAATTTTCATATAATTCATCTCCTTGATCAAAATACTCATAGGACACTTCAGAGTTCAACTATCAACTCTGATTAGGTTGTCCACATTGTATTTCAAAATATCAAAACCATCTGATGGATTATCCTGGCCAAGATTTTGCTAAATTGAAATGCAGTGACTCATTCTTCTCCAACTCTTAGAGTGGTCAATTCCATCTTGATCACACACCGACTTTGCAAGTACTTGATGTGCCTAGAAGCCTTTCATCACTGAATTAGAAATTCAGTTAGTCCAATACCAAAGCACAGTGAGTTGCTTGCAAGTCACTGAGGCGATCTCAGGTCTAAGGGACACTTATACCTATATCCTATCAGAGACATTCTTGACAGTAGAATGCTCTAGAGTTGGTCACATTCAATGATGATGTACTCTTATATCTTATCTGTATGTCATACCAGTATCTCCACACTCTTTGGTTAAGAGGATAACCAACCCATATGGCCTACAGCGACCTATGCTCGATACAAGCTATCATCCTTATTAACAGCTTATCATTTGGTCGTGAACAGTTTTAAGGACTAATCGATAAATTCTCTCTTTATCGAACCTTAATAGTCCTAAGAACTTCATCACAACAACGGAGTTCATTAGAAGATGAAAACTTATGATGAAAATACCAAAAATATATTTTATTTATTAACAAATCACGTACAATACAAGGTTGCTCAACCATCAATAGGTTGACGATTGACTTTTGGGATATATTTTCCAACACTATATATATCAGTATGTATTAGACCTAGGACATCACTGGCTCTTTCACCTTTTCTTTTAAAAGGTGACTTAGTCATTTTACCAAGTAGACAAGATTCACAGATAGGCAATGATTCACAATCATCTATCTCAAGGACACATTCCTTGATCAACCTATCAATTCTATTCTTGTTTACATGACCAAGCCTACAATGCCAAAGGTAGGATTCGCTGACATTATCTATTTTGAGGTATTTACTAGGTGTGTACATTAGACTAACAGACCATGATATTATGTATATGCCATGTTTTAATTATCCATGCATAATTGTAGTATCATTCATAATGATATCACAAAAATCATCCTTTATTATAAACTTGTAATCAAGTTTGGCCAAAAGATCTATAGGGATGACATTTATCATAAAGGAGAGACAATAATGATAATCATCTAATATGATACTACTGGACTCGAAGACAAGCTGTAAAGTTTTCAAGGTCAGAACTGGAATAAGGCTTCCATCTCCAATATTAAGGAACCGCTCGTCCTCTCGAAATTTTCTACTTATCTGTAGTCCCTGCAATGAATTGCATATATTAATAAGACTTTCGGTATCCAATACCAAATAGAGAAATTATAATGTGTTATCATATAAATACTTTGTAAAGCAATCACTTGCCTCTTTCTCTTATTCTTAGGCCTGTTTGGGTCAAGGTTGGCTATATAAGCAGGACAATTTCTTTTTCAATGATCCAGCTTTTTACAGAAGAAGCACTCTAGCTGGCTCTTGTCAACTTTTGATGGTTTGCTCTACTTGGGATCGATGGCATGAGATTTTTGCATCCTTTTCTTCTTTTTTCTCCTAGAAGATCGACATCTTGCAGATGAACCTCCCATTAAATTCATGGGCTCCTTTTGGAGCTGGTGATCCTTCTCAAAAGTCTACAGTAACCCTAACAAACCATAGAAGTTTACTACAAGCTTCATCATTCTATAATGACTAAGAAAGGGTAGGTAGGATTTCGGTAGCAAATTAAGGATAGCATCCTTGCCTAACTGTTCATGCAATGGAAAGTCAAGTTTGCTAAGACATTCAATCTGCTCAATCATGTATAAAACATGATCAATGACTGAAACTCCCTCTTGCATACGAGCATTGAACACTGTGCAGGAGATTTTATGTCTCTCCACATCTTCAGAGGTGTCGAAGGACTCATTCAATATTTGAATCATCTCCTCAGGCTGCGCATCCTCGAACTAATGACTAAGTTCATCATTCATAGCTATCCTCATCACGCAATGCACAGTCGTGCGATCATTGAGCCACTTCATATAAGTGTCTCTCACAGCACGAGGAGTATTGGCTACAGATTCTTCAGGTGCCTGTTCCGTAAGGACATACAAAATCTTCTCATGCTCCAACATGATCTTCAACTTTTGATACCAGCTATCAAAGTTGGGTCTGGTAAGCTTGTCGCTGTTCAACAGCGAATGGAGGGATAGTGTGTTGGCCATAACTGAAAGAAAAAAATATTAGCCTATTAGTATATGAATTATTTTTTTAATTCAGAAGATATGGATTTTAGTCTAAAGGTCTTCTTACTATTTTTTGTGAATTGATAGCCTCTATCTCCAACTCGAGGAGTTACATTAATTCCTTAGCGAGTACTAAAATCCACACGGACTGCATTCGGGCTCGAGTGTGGCTCGTCTAACCCTAGTGCATCCATGGGTAGGTTCATAACCAATTGTTTCTCCAAATAACTTCTAGCATTGGATTTTGCCTCAGACATCCCTTCAGCAGGTATATGGCACCTCCACTGAAAATCTTAGTTAGGTCCAACCATTAACATGACACATCAAGTGTATCCAACAAATAAATGTTCAGACCCGAGTGTGGCTTGACCAACCTGAGCATTGATCTAAAGGTACATCATGATGGTCATATGATGAATGATAATTCTAATACGTAATAGACACCAGACGTGTGGCACCTCTAATGCTTATTTAGAATATTGGACTCATTATCATATATCTTAATGAGAGGCAATGACCAAGTTATCTCATAACTTTATCACTTTATGGATCTAATAATTTAGAAGATTTGATTTCATTGACTTGAGAATAAGAGAAGAAGTCGACCTATAAGCTGCAAATCTTTTTACTGATTTCACCAAGTCATGTAAAGGATTAAACACAAGCTAGTCTAAAGATACTTAAATCAGTCATACTGATTCACCTTAATGGCATGGGTCTATACGAATCGACTAGTAATCTAATCAAAATATAATCTACCATGTTGGTCAGGTAAGTGAGATCAACAGGAGGGATCTGCCCTTAACTCATCGTAGATGCATCTAGATGAATAGTATCAAATTAAAAACTACTTGATCGAGTCTGCCAAACTTACCTTAGACACTAACTGATTAATTAGTTTCGATTTGACACACCAGAAGATTCAGACTCAACCACAGAGCCATGATCATGGTCCATTTATTAGGGTCAAACACATGGACTTAATCAAACTTCAACTATTGAGATTGATTTAGAGAAATACTGACCTAATCTAATTCAACACTTGATTAGATTTAATTAATTTCTTTACTTGATCCATATATGTTCCTAACCCTAGGTCTATGTTAGATGTGTGCCCTAGATGCCAGATTGGCTGACACATTCTTGTACAAATTTAAGGGCAAATTTGTAATTTTGACTATAAATCAATAAATAGGTTATTCTTCTATCACATTGTGTACATTGTGTCTGTGATACATCCTTTGAGTTAGTAGGAATATCAATTCATATTTTTAAGAGTTAAAAATTTAAGGTATGAATTTACATAACTAACTCATAAACAGCTCCTGACCATAGGATCATCACGAGGATGGTGATCGATCTGGAAGGTTGGTGTACGATCGCTTCCTTAGGGTAGATGTGTCTTGAGTCTACAGTGTGGAGACACCAAAGTGAGAGTACAGGTATTCATTGAGAATGAGAGTATTGAGCATGACCACCTCGAGCAGTCATAAAGAAGTCTACCTTCTCATCGATGACTAGCTCGATACTGCAGTTGTGTGTCTAGTTCTTTGACCTGAGGTGCATCAACAGTCTACCTTGAGTGTGTTATAATTTGACTACACCATAACTCAGTCTCTTAGCCATTCGAAATCCTAAGGTATATGTTGGCTATAGCATATTCATTGTAGGAATTAGATCGTACCAAGATGGGATCTATCTGCGGGGAAATTCAGTGTAGGGGTAAAATGGTAATTTTAAATTTTTTTAAAATTATGATTTTACAGTGGAAAAATATTAATTAATCTAATTAATTAACATAAATTTATCCTACACTAGGATCTAAATATGATATATAGCATGCATGCATTTAAATTTGAAATTTGAATTTGAACAGTAAACACTTTACTGTAATATGTTCAGAACACAATACCTTTGTGCAGGTAGTAGATCGCCGCAATCTGATTACCATCGAAAGAGTCTGATCGTCATGATGTAGCCACACAGTGTGTCTGGCCTCTGTGGATCATCCACACGAAGCTCCCGGTCTGATCGACTCCTTACGAGTGTTAGCTCATTGTAGAGCCCTTTCGACGGTCGATGTTGATCGAACTCCTTCGATCGATATCTATCGATTTTTTGGATACTCTGGATCATCAGCAGACATGCTTGAGAGGATGTTGAAGATCTTCCTAAAATTTGGTGGGCTCACGACACTCGTAGCTCACCTTCTCACTTCCCGAACTCCAGGCTGAAACCCTAAAGAACTCACTAAAATCATGCGCACACTTTTTCTTTCTTTTCTTTCTTTTTCTCTCGGAAAGATATAGAGCTTCACCTTGCACACAAGAATTCCTCATGCCTAGATTTTCTTCAAAAATTTTTCTTGTACACACCCCACTCTTCTCCTTCTTTTAAAATAATGTCAAATGTCTTATCCATGTGAGAGGATAAAGATGAGTAATTGCACATTTAAATTCAAATCAAATTTTGAATTCAAATGAAAACCTATTTATTCCTATCCACTAAGGGCATGAGAAGAGGAGGACGTGGCTTAATTTGTGCATGAGTGATTTCATGAGAAACATTTTCTCGTGTAATAAATGGGGCGTTAAAAGAGGATAAGGTCAAGGCGCTAAGATTGGTTGCTCATTCAAATTCAAACTCTATTTTGAATTTGAATGGCCAACCAATCATCCTTATCCACTCATTTGGTGCATTAAAGTAGGGCATGAGGAAGGCTTTGCATGAGGAAAAATTCATGAGAACTTCCTTCTTGTGAATTCAAATGGGCACAGTGGAAGTGAGGTGGCGCAGGGAGAATGGGTCAAGGTGGTTTCATTATTTAAACCAACCTAATTGAACCAAATAAGTTAGGCCCAATTAGACTAATTTAAACTCAACTAAATTAGGCTTAATTAGGCTCAATAAAATCTTAATCAAATCAGGAATTGATTAAGCCCAACCCCTGATCAAATCAGGGACCAAACCATCTCGACGATTAGGTCAACTCTTAACCTAATCGGGTCAAACCCAACTGAATCCAATTCAATTGGACTTGATCCAAAAATAATTACTCAATTAAATTGAGTTAATTAGTGATCAAATTACTAATTAAACCTCTCATAAATATTGAGTCCAAATTCGATGGATAATCGGGCATCAGAATTCATCGATATGTAACCCTGATCGAAGAGTCCCAAACCAGTGGGACTCTTGATCCCGGTACCCAAAATGTGTGGGACTCATGATCAGAGAATCTTGAATCTCGATCACAAAGTCTCAGACACATAGGACTCATAGTCCATGAGTATTAGGACTCTTCATCAGCCATCAGATCAGATAGGAACCTCTAATGTGTGTGACCCCGCAGGTTCGAACCTAAGCCGGTAGCACAGGAACAAATTCCTGTATTAATCAAAGTGATCATCTAGCAATGGTACCCGATGATTGGATAGGTCGAATAGTCGCAATCGCAACACTCAGAACCTACGTAAATATGGTTACTGTATAATTCATCCTTTTGACCTTTGTGTTTAGGATGACTCAGGGTTTAAACTGTCAACCCTGATTAGATCATCCGAATCATGCTCAACTCAAACAGTCCTGTGACTCCTCACAAGGACTACCCTGGCCAATGTTTTGCTAAATTAAAATATGACTGTACACAGCTCCTAAACTGGAGTGGTCAATCCCATCTTGACACATGCATCGATAAGTCAAGTACTTGACTACACCCAGCAGCCTTCCGTCACTGAATTAGAAATTCAGGTAGTCCAGTGCCTAAGTGTAGTAAGTTGCTTGCAAGTCACCGTGGCGGTCTCAGGTCGGAGGGACATTTATACCCATATTCCATCGGAGCAAATCTTGACAGCAGAAATAGCTCCAAAGTCGGTCATGTTTAGTGCAGATGTACCCTTACATCTCACCTGTATGCCATACCAGTGTCTCCACACTCATTGGTTAAGAAGACAACCAACCTATATGGCACACAACGACCTATGCTTGATAAATATTGTTGTCCTTGGTAACAACGTATCATTTGGTCATGAACAGATTTAAGGATTAAACGACAAATCCTCCTTTGTCGAGTCTAAATAGTCCTAAGGACTTCACCACAACATAGGAGTTCATTAGAAGATGAAACATTTTGTGATGAAAAATATCAAAATAATTTTATTAATTTATAATTCATGTACATATACAAAAGGAGTACAACCATCAACAGACTAACGATTGACTTTGGGACACTATTCTCAACACTATCAACCTCGGTAGATAAGAGGAGTAGTCCTATGATGATCAAAAGATCGAGTCCTTAAGCCCATGGCCATGGTAGAGTGAAATAATAGAAAAAGAGTTTTCCATTAGGGTTTTACATCGGACTCAGATGGATCGATTGATTCATATGACTGATGTTGGGTTTGACGAGTTCACCTTAATTCTAATTCAGTCGGGACTCATGATAGAGGAACTCAATCACACAGGTAGCTACACCGAGAGGTTCATCTTTAGTTCTGATGGGTTGCCACCATATACTGCTAGGTGTCACTGATGAATTTTGAAAGTAATTACAATGATATTGATGATCGATCATTCTAATTATCTGAATCAGAAGAGTTTTGATCCATCGAAAGGAGTTTCGATGATGTCGATGATGAGATCATGACATGTCTCATTACCATACAGAATTGAACCTAACTGGGTCACACTAATAAGAGTTAGGGTCTGGATGTCATCAATTAGGCTAACCCAATTGATTTGGATAAGATCCAATTAGGTTCAAGAAAATCATGCTAGCACACGATTGAGCCTAACTTTCTCCTCATGTAATCTTTTCTATATCTACAGAGCCAAATATGATTTGACTCATCCAGAGAATCTTGGAAAGATTTCTTTCAGTCTAAATAAAGCTTGTCCAGTTTAGAAAAGGCTTGTCTTAATTCATGAGATGAATTTAAGACAAGCACCTACTAATTCCTATCACCTGCCAATTTCATTTTAGGACGTCTGTCAAATGTTGACATATGGGTCTTAAACTGAAGAGAGCTCATTGAAAGATTTTTGTAGAGTGTCTACATACCTAAACTACATCAAATTGGGTGCCATAATCAGATTATGGTGTGAGCCCAATTGGATTAAAGTGGGCGCCCCAAATGGATAAGAATGAAAGAATCCTGATAAACATGGACTCTTTGGTGCCACCTTGCTTGTGCTTATCCAAAGTTGGTGCCAACATAGGAGAGAGGATGGGGGTTCTTATCTGATGTGATCAAATGACATTACTCCATCAATCAAAATTTTTCCAGAATTTATTAGAATTTTTTGATTGGTCGAATGATGTGGCACTGCGCAGCATACAGGGTCTATAAAATCCCTATCTGCGCCTAGGGTTTAGGAGTTTTTGCTCAATACCCAGCCAAAATGAGAATCCTTTCCTCTTCTCTATGTCCTCCCTGATCTCCTCTCTCCCTTCATCATGTCCAAGGAGTTGGACATCCATCTGGCAAAGGTCCAAGGTGTGGTGACGCCTGGAACAGGAAGGCTACAGGACATCTTCGACAGGCTGCTGCTCCAAATTCAGAAGGAGTTCTGAAGCACTTTCAAATCAGATAAAAATCTAATTTTGGAACGTAGATTCATGAGGAGAAGACATTTTAGGTCCTACCTAAGTGGATACTGGTAGAGGCCAGGCGCTTGCGTGGCTACATCAGAACCTTAGGCTGTGCTGAGATCATCTACAGGGTGATCAGATTACCCTTGAGGTATTACTTATTTTCTCATCCCTTTTATCAGATATGAAGCTCAGAACTAGAGACTTAGATCTGAAATATATATATAAGATAATTTTTTTTTAAATTATTCCACCTCAGATTTGATGAAATCTGGAAGATCCGTCAAAGGAAAAATGTGGTTTTTCCTTCAACTGGTATCAGAGTCAGGTTTTTGGCTCTATTTTAGATCTAATTTAGATCTAATTTTAATTTTAATTTATCTGATATTAAAAAATTTTAGATATCATAATAGATATGATAAAATTTGAAATCAAAATATTTAAAATTAAATCTAAGAAGATCTAACATGCATGAGATGCATGACTAGACTAGGATTAGTTGAATCCATGAACAGTCTTAAGTTTTATGTTTTAATAAGATTAAAATATGAATTAAATTTAATTTATTCTTTATTTTTTTTATGTTATAATTATTATAATCAGATCAAAAAATAAAAAATAAAATTTTAATTTTTTTATAAAATTGATCTATTACATGCCTAGACTAGTTGTAGAATTGTTCCAGTAACTTGTCTAGAATAGATTTAATTTTGAATAGTTCAATTTAAATCTTATTTTTTAGATATTACATATGATATATCAGATCTGAAAGTATGTTAATTAGATCAATTTTTGATACATGAGATGTATGCAAAGCATGTATTAGTTAGATCTTAAATTATATATGTGATATGTTAATTTAGATCTAACTAGTTTTGTAGTTAAATTTATATTTTTGATTAAGGTGTTCTTCTTAGCCATCCGGTCATAAAAATAAAGTAAGATTTTAAGACCCTCTCTTTCCATTCAATGGGGTGTTCATATGATGTGTAGGGGTACCGCGCGTTCATCCTTAATCAGAAATCAAAACTTACTTTTCTGCAAAATCCTAGATCCTGAAATTTTAGGATTTATTTTACATACTTTGTTTATGAACCCAAACTTAATTAATGAATTAAGCTTATGAAATTAAGTTAGGTCTAAAATTGAGAATTTTAGATCTAAGATATTTTCATAAAATTGGGTTTGGTCTTGGGTAGCTCAATTAGGTCTAGCGGTTGATCAAACCGAATCAAGAGTTAGTTAGGTGAGATCATGAAAGCTAATAATTGACCTGCCTAATAGAATTAAGTCTGGGTCAAGGTCGAATCACATTTAGATGTGACTCAATTAAGTTAAGACCTAATTTGGCTCAGAGGTTAGAGCCTAGATTGTAGGCTAACCCAATTAGTTCTGGTTCGACAATTTAGTGTCTAAGGTAAGTTGGGCAGATGTGATCGATTGGTTTTTAATTGGGAGCTACTCGACTCGAATGCATTCTTATCAAGTTAATGGCATATCCCTCCCATCGGTCTCACTTACCTGGCCATATGTGTCGACACAGTTCTGATTAGAGGTGGCTAACAATTCGAGCTAACCCATGCCACTAGGTTAGTCATAATTGTTATGACTATGTCAAATCAAATTTAATGAGACCTAAATCAAATCTCCCTAAGAAAATATTAAGTCTAGGTCTTCCACCATTGTGGATGTGCGGATCCTTTCTGGGGTTGATTATTCTCGACTAGTTACAGTGGCTCAGTTGCATCGAAAAGATACAACCATGTCCATTAGGCATTAGATGCTATGAATTAGAGGATGGGTTAGGCTCAATATTCTGGATACGGTGAGGGACCCAATCAGGAATCCAGTTCGTGCAAACGGTGGGTTTGGCTTAACTAAGGATTGGAACAATATTCCGCATATGGTGAGGTTCATGAATTAGAGACTAAGTTTTGGGTGCACCATGATTAGAGAATCATTGGATAAGAGTTGTCCACTCATTGGTTGACCCATCACCAATAACTGTTAGGTAAGGTGATGGGCCAGTCGGTAAGACCGCACCACCCACTAAAAATCACTGATCATGGAGATTTTCATATCTCTACCTAGGGAGTGTAGGGATCTGAAAAAATAGTGGGAGCCTAATTTGTTTAAAAATAAAATTCTTAAATAAATTGGTTAAGTCTGATTACAAAATCTAACTAGAAACTTTTGACTCTCTACAGAAAATATGTCTGCCTCAAACCCCCTGACCAAAATACTAGACACCCACAGATTGACTGGACCCAAATTTAAGGACTGGTTGAGGAACTACAGAATTATTCTGGGTTTCAAAAAATTGACTCATGTCTTGGACCAGGACCAACTTGCCATGCCAGCACGTCCGACTGCTGAACAGAGAGCATCTCTGAAAAAGTGGATGGATAATAATAACAAAGCAAGGTACTATATATTGGGTGCAATGTCTGATGACTTGCAGCACCAGCATGAGAATATTTTGACTACCCACCAAATGTTGGCTCACCTACAAGAGTTGTTTATTAAACAGAGTTGCACGGCCAAGTATCAAGTCTGTCAAAGACTTTTTAAGGCCAAGATGCGTGATGGGCAGTCAGTCCAAGATCATTGTTCGACAATGATCAAGGATCTTGAGAAGCTTGAGAAGCTCGATATCATCTTAGACAAAGATTTTCAGATTGATGTGATCCTTCAGTCCTTGTTCGATGCATATGGTCAGTTCATCATGAACTTTCATATGCATAAGATGCAGTGTACCTTGGCCGAGTTAATGAACATGCTGGTTACAACTGAGCTTTCTATGAAGGGTTCAAAAGGCTCAGTTCTTACTGTGGAGCAGACTTCTTCCAAAAAAAAGTCTTTTGGAAAGAAAAGAAAGTCTGTGAAGAAGCAGAAGGTGGATGACAAGAAGAAGAAGACAGAATCGAAGAAGAAGGCTGCTGATAAGAGAAAATATTTCCACTGCCAATCAGACGGCCATTGGAAGCAGAACTGTCCTCAGTACCTGGCCACCCTGAAGAACAAGAAGGATGGTCCTTCTGGAGGTATGCTCATTTTAGAATCTAATCTTACGGTTTCTTCTGCATCTAGTTGGGTGCTTGACTCTGGTTCTAGTGCTCATTTGTGCACTTCTATGCAGGTTCTTAAGGAGAGCAGGAGGCTGAGGGATGGGAAGATGATCCTACGCATCGGGAACGGAGCAAGAGTTGCTGCTGCAGCTGTGGGAACCTATCCTCTACGATTACCGTTAGGAATAGATTTAGTTTTAAGAGACTGTTATTATGTGCCTGCAGCAAGCAGGAATTTGATTTCTATTTCATGTTTAGCACAAGAAGGCTATGTGATTAGCTTTCATAAGGATCATTGTAATATTTTTTATGAAAATAATAAAGTTGCAGATGGTTTTCTTATTAACGATCTCTATCAGCTACATATTGATGTATCTGTATTTAATATCAAGCAAAATGTGAATGCCATAGGAATTAAAAGGCCTAGAGATAGTCTAAATGATAGGTATCTGTGGCACCTAAGGCTAGGTCATATAGCGGAAGACAGGGTTAACAAATTGAAGAAATTCGGGCTATTGAGTCTGTTGACTTTCGAGTCATATCCAATTTGTGAATCATATCTTCAAGGCAAAATGACCAAGCTTCCTTTTATGGGACGTGGGGAAAGGGCCACAGACCTACTTGCCCTAGTACATACGGATGTGTGTGGCCCATTTGATGTGCCGGCTAGAGGCAACTACGTCTACTTCATTACCTTTATCGATGATATGTCCAGGTACTGGTATGTGTTTTTAATGAAACACAAGTCTGAAGTCTTTGAAAGGTTCAAAAAATTCAGACATGAAGTAGAAAAATAAATAGAAAAACCCATTAAGGTTCTTCGATCAGATCGAGGAGGTGAATATCTTAGTCGGGAGTTCCTAGACTATCTTAAGGACAATGGCATAGTCTCTCAATGGACTCTACCTGGAATGCCACAACTCAATGGGGTTTCAGAACAGAGAAATCGGGCCCTATTAGATATGGTCTGTTCCATGATGAGCTTCATGAACCTCCTTGAATTTCATTGGAGACGTTGTCTCATCACAGCAATTTATGTATTGAATAGGGTTTCCTCTAAAATCGTTCCTACCACACCGTATGAGATATGGCATGGTAAGAAGCCAAGTCTGAATCATCTCAGAATTTGGGGTTGTCCGGCTCATGTCAAGAGACAACAGGCGGACAAGTTAGAGTTCAGATCTTTTAGAGCTCGGTTCATAGGATATCCTAAAGAGAAATTAGGATACTATTTTTATATTCTGAAAGACCACAATGTGATTGTGAGTCGAAATGCTATTTTTCTTAAAAAATAGTTTATTCAAGATGGTGGCATCGGAAGAATAATTAAGCTCAAAGAGAATGTCTCTCTAGAGCAACGACCTAAAGAACCTGAGGAACCAAATCAATCAGAACCAGTCCTAACACAACCTCTTCCACCTCGTAGATCGATTAGGGTTTTCCATCCTCCTGAAAGGTACTTAGGTACCATACAAGAGGATGTAAGGAAAATATTCCCCATGGGAAATGGGGTTCATGGTGATGATCCCAAGACCTATGACGAGGCGATATCAGATATTGACTCTGAGAAATAGTTAGAGGTAATGAGATCAAAAATTGACTCGATGCACTCAAACTAAGTCTGGACCTTGGTAGATCCACCTGAAGGTATTGTACTTATTGGGTGTAAATGGATCTTCAAGAGAAAGATAGGTGCAGATGGGAATGTAGAGATGAACCCATAGTTAGGACCTAACCTCGTCTGGTCTTTGCACTGGACACCATCCCCAGCTCTTTGACTCCGGATGAACTCTCACTGATAAGGATTCAGTATGGAGTTCCTCTGGAGCACGAGCTGGAGCTTCCCGGGCCAACTGATCGGGCTAGCACCCCTCCTCCCGACCGCTTCTATCTGTACCAGGAGGCCTTCCATGTCGGACTTCGACTTCCACTTTCGCCTTTTGTCATCGCTCTCTTTCATTTTCTGAACATTTTTTTAGTCTCAATAGCGCCGAACTCCTTTAGGTTTTTTATAAGATTTCTTTCTCTTTGTAGTTTAGCTGAAGTTCGGCTGACTCTTTCTTTGTTTAGGAATTTCTACACCTTCAAGCATCATCCCTCGGCAAAGGACTGGTGGTACTTCTCCCCTCAGTTCGGTAGAAGGGGTTGCTGAAAGGCGCCCCTCTTCTATCCACAATTGGAAGGAGAGGTTCTTCTATGTCTGATGCCCAACCTTGGAGCTAGGATTACCCCCTTGGGGCTCTCTGAGGGATTCCGTCTGTCGGGCTTCTAGCCTGGAAAGGGACGACCTCGAAGCCTCCAAAAAGCTCGAGGCCTATCAAGCCCCCCTCCTTTCTAAACTTCTAAAGGAACAACTCTTGTTCAATATCGGCCTGAGTCCTCTTAACCCTGTCAGTACTATTATTTATTTTATTTCTTTTTTCTTTTGCTGCTTCCCCTTTCTCTTATTCTATCTCTGAGCTGTGCTGATCTTCTTTTATTGCAGACATTGATGCAGGCGTGGCTCGGAGGTTAGTCCAGGGTCTCAAGACCCACAAGAGAAAAGGCACCTCGACTTCGGGGTCAGTGAAGAAAGTCAGGATAGAAGAGACAAGCTCAATCGTGCCTGCTCAGGTGGCCGTTGCCGTTGACATTCCTTCCGACGTCGAACCCGAAGTCCCTCGAGCCTCTTCAAGGAGCCCCCTGACCGAGGATCCCGCTCCAGAGGCTCGTCCCGAGGGAGCACCCGGGGTCGAAAGGAGGAGAAAGAAGACCCTGGCCCGCAAGAGCCGCAGCCGCAAGGTGGCCGTCGAGGGGACCGATGGCTCCGAGGAAGACCTGAGGGAAAATCCCTTCAACAATAGAGATTTAATAAAGAGGCTGGTCGAAGGGTACATTCTGGTCGAGGTCGTCCAGAGGATCATCCTTGCTGATCCTGAGCTGCGGGTCTGGGACTCTCTGGGATCTTTCCTCGAAGTAGGTTAATTCACTTTTTTCTCCTTCTTGCTTCTTCACTTAATTTATTCCTTACCCTTTATATTGACTCTCCGACCTCTCTTGTAGATTGGACACCAGCTTGTCGCCAATGTCGAGGCGGTGAAGATCGCCAAGAGGGAGGCAGCTCGGGTGGAGGAAGGTCACCTGGCTGAGGCCGCCCACCTCGAGGAGAAGATCGCTGAGGTCATAAGTCTCCAGGAGGTGCTGGAAAAGGAGGGACAAACCTCGTCCGATCTGAGGACCACCTTGGAGGAGGAGAGAAAGAAGGCTGAGGCCGAGGTCTCTGAACTGAAGGTGCAGGTTTTCGAGCTGAAAGCGTGGATCCCGTCCCTGATCTTGGAGGCAGGGGCCCGAGTAGTGGAGGAGTTCAAGGCCTCCTCCGAGATGGAGGATCTACAGGTCCAGTTCGGCCAGGATGCCTTCATCAAGGGTTCGAACTCTGCCAAGAGAAGGTGGCCAGAAGGTTTCTCGAATTGGACCTCGACTTCCTGGATGAGGCATCCGACGATGAAGCCAGACCTTCCGAAGCCGCTGTCGGTCCTCCTCCAGTCGGGACCTCATCGACCGCTGCGACCGCCACTGTCGATCTTCCAAGGATGCTGAGCCCCTTCACATCTGCCCCAAAGGTCTGAAACCTCTAGTTTTGTATTTTTCCTTTATAGTGACTTTTTTTCGTTCTCTTGTACTTGAAAATTATTTAATCAATGAAATCGGATTCTTCTTTATAGAGAGCCCCCTTTCTTCTTCTGCATTCTTTTCCTTCTTTTTTGTCTTCTTGCACTAATTTGAGTCGTGGTGCTCTTGTCTTCCAACGATAGTGCCCTGCCGAAGCTCTTCCCCTGCCAGAGGGGATTCCTCTGAAGTCAATGATTCGAGATCTCTGAAGGAAAGTTCGTCAGTTGATAGAGAAATCCAAAAAGCTGGAAGACGAACTTCACCGACTGAGGGAGAGCCATTCAGAGGTCACTACGGAGGCTACTCGCTTTTGAGACCTCCATAAGAAGGGTTTCATGGAATACACCAAGAGGAAGGCTGACTTCGTGATGGAGCTTGAGGAACTCTGAAAATATGCTAGCGATCGATCTTGGACTCAGGCTTCCAAGATCAACTCCCTTGAAGTCGAGCTGGCGGCTGCATGGGAGAAGATCGGCCAGTTGGAAGGGAGGTCATCCTGGCTCACAATCCAAGCCGACCGTGATCGAGACTAGTCGAAGAAGTTCTCCGACCTTCAAAAGCAGCTGCAGGACGTCGAGGTGAACTACAACGCCTACCGAGTCAGCTGGAGCGGGCAAGTAGAGGACTACCGAAGGAAGCTCCAGACGGTGACCGATGAAGTTGCCCGCCTTCAAAGGTAGTTGTCTGGGAGAGTCCAGCTTGCCTCTGTACAAGGCTCCGACGAGCTCCACTCCTTGAGGGGGACCATGGCAGAACTGTCTGTGGCCCTTGGACAGGAGGAGGCCGAACTGCAACGGCTGAAGATTCAGCTGGTCCATGAGTAGTAGGCGGTCAAAGATACCGAGGCGGAGTCCGAGGTCCTGAGGAAGAGGCTTTGAGAGTCAGAGGGCGAGAGCCGGCAGTTCCACCAGATGTACTGGGATATGCTGCTGAGAAAGATGGAACTAGAGGAAGAAGTCAAAAACGTAAAGTAATCCCTAATAAGGATCGAAATCAAGAGCTCGAAGTCGGAAGAAGCTGATCTTCCTTAGAGTCCTTTTTTTTTATCTTTCATCCTTCCATGTATTCTTTTTCTTTTCTTGTCGTTTCTCTTTTTTGGCCTTCAAGGCTTTGTAATGTACACTTCACTAATGAAATGAAAAGAAAATTTTTCATTATCTTATCCATTCTTGTATTGAGTTGTCATTTATCGAACTTCTTTTGTTTATTTTTTCTCAGCCTGTGTTGAGTTCCCTCTTAGCGACTGAGGGTTTTTGATAGGAATATCCTTCCTCGTTGAGATGAGGTCCCTCATGTCTTTCATGTAGTTTGTTTTTCACTTATCGCTGGTGTAGTTCGTCGCCTTCCCTTCTTATCTCCCTTTTTCTTTTTATTTGGGCGAGGGTTTTCTCTTTGCTCTCAGCAGAATTATGAGGATGTAGAGGAGCCACTGAGGAGGCTTTTCTCCTCATCTGATCCTGATTGATCGGATCTTTGTTTGTGTTAGGGCGAGGTTCTCCTCCTGTTCCCGACATTGCCAATTTTAGCTCATGCTAGGATGAGGTCTTTCTCCTATTTTTAACAAGGCTGTGGGGGCACATAAGGGCCGTTGCGAGGGCCTCTCCCCCCATCTGATCTTTAAATAATCAGGCCTTCGACTTTGCTCATGTTAGGATGAGGTTCTCCTCCTGTTCATAACAAGACTGTGGGGGCACATAAGGGCCGTTGCAAGGGCCTCTCCCCCCATCCGATCTTTAAGTAATCGGGCCTTCGACTTTGCTCATGTTAGGATGAGGTTCTCCTCCTGTTCCTAACAAGGCAGTGGGGGCACATAAGGGCCGCTGCAAGGGCCTCTCCCTCCATCTGATCTTTAAGTAACCAGGCTTTCGACTTTGCTCACATTAGGATGAGGTTCTCCTCCTGTTCCTAACAAGGCTGTGGGGGCACATAAGGGCTGTTGCAAGGGCCTCTCCCCCCATCCGATCTTTAAGTAATCTAGCCTTCAACTTTGCTTATATTAGGATGAGGTTCTCCTCCTGTTCCTAACAAGGCTATGGGGGCACATAAGGGCTGTTGCAAGGGCCTCTCCCCCCATCCGGTCTTTAAGTAATCGGGCCTTCGACTTTGCTCATGTTAGGATGAGGTTTTTCTTCTGTTTCTAATACACTTAATTTTGATTGTATGAGGGAGTTACTTCCTGTCGTTATAAGCTCATGCTAAAAGAAAAAATATGCAAATATAAAATTTTTATTTAAGGCAAAGCTATTGGTAATACATTCACAGATTTTTCAAATTTCATGGTTGCGGAAGCTCTGCTCCTCCGAGCTCTTTTAGACAGTATGTTTCGGATTGGACTACCTCCTTGACTTCATACGGGCCTTCCCAGTTCGGGACAAGTTTTTCTTGATTCTGAGATTATAAGACAGCGACTCGTCGAAGTACTAGGTCTCCTGCTCTGAAGGCTTTGCTTTTAACCTAGAAATTGTAGTAGCGGGCTACATTCTGCTTGTAAGCCGCCATCCGAACTCGAGCTGTCTCCCACTTTTCTTCTAACAAGTCGAGGTTGGCCTTGAGATCCTGTGGGTTGTGCTACTCGTTGAATGCCACGACTCATGCCGACGGAAGCTTGAGTTTAATCAGGATCACGACTTCTATCCCGAAGGCTAAGGCAAAGGGGGTCTCCCCTGTGGGCAATCTCTGAGTAGTTCGGTATGCCCATAACACATGATAAAGCTCATCTGTCCAAGTTTCCTTTGCTTTTTCAAGTCTCACCTTGATACCTTGCAATAGAGTCCTGTTAGTCACCTCGGCCTTGCCGTTTGCCTGTGGATGGGCTATCGAAGTGAAGTTATGGGAGATATTTAGGTTCTCACAAAATTCAGCAAACTTTGCTCCAGCAAATTGCCGTCTATTATCAGTAATGAGGGTTCTGGATAAGCCGAACCTACAAACAATTGACTTCCAAATGAAGTCCTGCACTTTAGCTTCTATGATTTTTGCTAAAGGTTCAGCTTCGACCCACTTGGTGAAATAGTCTATTGCCACCAGGAGAAACTTCCACTGCCTGGATGTCATGGGAAAAGGTCCGAGGATATCCATCCCCCATTGCGCAAACGGCCATGGGGCACTCAATGGTGTAAGTTCGGAGGCAGGTTGCCTTTGTATATTTGCATATCTCTGACACCGATCACATCTTCTGACATATTCGACAGAGTCGTGGTACATGGTAGGCCAGTAATAGCCTTGTCGGAGCAGTTTGTGGGATAAAGACCTAACCCCCAGGTGACTTCCACAGACTCCCTCATGTACCTCCCTCAAGGCAAAGTCGGCTTCAGAAGGCCGAAGATATTTCAGGAGGGGCAAAGAGTATGACCTCTTGTACAGCTTGCCTTCATAAAGGATATATCGGGAGGCCTGGTTCCTAAGCTTCCGAGCTTCTTTTGCATCAAGAGGAAGAACCCCATCCTTGAGGTATGCAACCAGTGGGTCGATCCAACTGGGTTCATGGCTGATCTCCATCACAAGCTGTGATTCTTCCATACTTGGGTGCTTCAAAACTTCAAAGAAGACTTCCTTAGGCAGTTCAACCGGAGCCAGTGTAGCCAACTTGGAGAGAAGGTCAGCCCTGGTATTTTCTGCTCTCAGGATCTGCCTGACGTCGAAGCTGTCGAAGGTAGGGATGATCTCCTTTACCTTTTTGAGATACTTGGCCATACTATTCTCTCGAGCTTCATAATTTTTGCTGACCTGTCCCACTACTAATTGAGAGTCACTGTAGGCTTGAAGCTGATCTACTTCTAATTCTTTGGTGATCCTTAGTCCTGCAATCAGAGCTTCATATTCTGCTCTATTATTTGTCACAGAAAATTTGAAGCACAACGCATACTCTGCGATAATTTCATCTAGATTGACCAAGATTAGGAACACGCCTGCGCCTGACATGTTAGAGGAACCATCCACGTAGAGGGCCCAAAAACCATCAGGGAGATCTGCTCTTTCTTCAGGGGAGTTCGACTGGAGCCCTGAGTTGTCGGCTTCATCTCATCCAAGTTTGGCCTCTTCCAGGATAGTGCATTCCACCATGAAGTCTGCTAATATTTGGGCTTTTATCATCGGCCGAGGTCGATAGTCGATGTCAAACTCTGTGAGCTCGACTGCCCATTTCGCTATCCTCCCAGAGGCATCCGCTCGATGCAGAACAACCCTGATCGGCTGGTCGGTGAGCAGTGTTATGGTGTGTCCTTGAAAGTAAGGTCGGAGACTTCGAGCTGCAATCAACAAGGCATAAGTTAGTTTCTCTAACTTAGTATACCTGATTTCGACATCTCTCAATACTCAGCTTATGTAGTAGATCGGCCGTTGAATTTTTGCTTCTTCCTTAATCAGAACTGCTGCGAGGGCCACAGGAGAGACCGTCAGGTACAGGACTAATTCCTCTCTAGGCTCGGGCTTTGCCAATAGTGAAGATGAGCTGAGGTAGTTCTTCAGCTCTTCGAACGCTTGCTGACATCCAGTGGTCCAATAGAAGTTCTTCGGCTGCTTGAGAGTTTGAAAGAAAGGCAGGCACCACTCGACCGATCTTGAGATGAAGCAATTTAGAGCTGCTACTCTCCCAGTAAGGTGCTAAACTTCTTTTATTGACTTTGGGGCGGTCATCTTTTGGATGGCGTGAATCTTTTCTAGATTTGCTTCAATCCCATGCCCTGATACCATAAAGCCTAGGAATTTTTCTAAGGTTACTCCAAAAGTGCACTTGGCTGGGTTCTGCTTCATCTTGTATTTTTGGAGGGCGCTGAAAGTCTCCTCAAGGTCGGCGACTTGGTTCATCGAGGATTTACTTTTTATGAGCATATCGTCCACGTAGACCTCCATGTTGCGGCCGATCTGCTCTTTGAAGATCTTATTTACCAGCCGCTGATAGGTTGCCCCTATATTTTTGAGGCCAAAAGGCATGATCCTGTAACAATAAAGGCCATGGTTAGTAATAAAAGCAATTTTTTTCTTCATCCTCTAGCGCCATCCTGATTTGATTGTAGCCGGAGAATGCATCTATGAAAGTGAGAAGCTTGTAGCCCGAGGTTGCATCCACTAATTGATCGATTCTGGGTAGAGGATAACTGTCCTTCGGATAGGCTTTATTCAGCTTTTTGAAGTCTATACACATCCTCCATTTACCGTTCGCCTTCTTAACCAGGACCACATTGGAAACCCAGCTCGAATAGTTGACCTCTCTGATGAACCCAACTTTCAAGAGTTTATCTGTTGGGAAATGTGTCCCAAAAAGCCAATCGTCAAGCTGTTGACGGTTGAGCAACCAAGTATTGTAATTGATTTGTTAATAAATAAAATATATTTGGCATTTTCATCATAAGCTTTCATCTTCTAATGAACTCCGTTGTTATGATGAAGTCCTTAGGACTATTTAGATTCGATAAAGAGAGGATTTATCGATTAGTCCTTAAAACTGTTCACGACCAAATGATAGGCTGTTAATAAGGACGACAGCTTCTATCGAGCATAGGTCGCTGTAGGCCATATGGGTTGGTTGTCCTCTTAACCAAGGAGTGTGGAGACACTGGTATGGCATACAGGTGAGATGTAAGGGTACATCATCATTGAACGTGACCAACTCCAGAGCATTCTGCTGTCGAGAATGTCTCTGATGGGATATAGGTATAAGTGTCCCTTAGACTTGAGATCGCCTCAGTGACTTGCAAGCAACTCACTGTGCTTTGGTACTGGACTAACTGAATTTCTAATTCAGGGACGGAAGGCTTCTGGGCACAGTCAAGTACTTGCGAAGTCAGAGTGTGATCAAGATGGGATTGACCACTCCAAGAGTTGGAGAAGAATGAGTCGCTGTATTTCAATTTAGCAAAACCTTGGCCAGGGTAATCCATCAGATGGATTTGATATTTTGAAATACAATGTGGACAACCTGATCAGAGTTGACAGTTAAACTCTGAGGTGTCCTATGATCATTTTGGTCAAGGGGATGAATTATATGAAAACTATATCCGCATGGGTTCTAAGGATGTTGTTCTACACATTCGACCTATCCGGACGTCGGGTACCATTGCTAGATGGTCACTTCGATTGGTATAGGAATTTATTCCTATGCTACCGGCTTAGGTTCGGACCTATGAGGTCACACACATTAGAGTTCATGATCCGATCAGATGGTTGATCAACGATTAAGAATCGTTCTAGGGTTAAATGATCAATACGATTGACATTTAACCCAGTGCAAGTGTTGTTGGAGGATCGATTAGCAATTTGATTGCTAATTGGCTTAATTTGATTAAGCCAATGGGCTGAGATTAAGTCTAATTAAATATGATTTAATTAGATTTGGTTTGGGCTTGATTGGATCAAGTCCAATTAGTTTATTGGATAAGCCAAGTGCAAGGAAAGACTAGTCCTAGTTCAACTAGGACTTGGGTCAATCTAATTTCTAATTTGATTAAAAAATTAAATCAGATTTAAATCTAATTTAATCTGATTAAATTAGGTTCTTAATTAGGTTAAGACCTATTTTAATTGGGTTGATCTAATTTTGATTTGATTTGGTTTGGGAAACCAAATTAAAACAAGTTATGAGACAGAATCCTAGTAGGACTAGGATTCCACCTTGCGCCACATAAACCTTCTCCACGCCCTCTCTCTTATTCAACGCCAATCTCCACTTATTTTGTGCGACAAAAGCCCTCTCCCAGATCTCTCCCACATTCACAAAAGGTCTCCTCTCTTCTTTCTTACATGGAAGGTAATTTGGATCAAATCTAAAAGGAATAAGTTTGGATTTCGAATTCTATGAGATAGAGTTTTAGAAATCCAAAACTCTTTCAATTTTGCATCGAATTTATCCAAATTTTTTTTGGAATTTTCGTGGCTTTTAGGGTTTATATTGTACACCCTTTTCTAGTGATTCATGCATGAAAATATGGAGGAGGTGCTCAAGAGTTGGGCGTCCTTTAACTTGCCATGTTTGGATAAGCCTTGACTAGGTGTTTGACCTAGACAAGGACTCTATCATATCTCTCTATATAAGATGAGTTTCTTTGTGAAATTTTAAAGAGAGATAGTCTTTTGAGAGGCCTTTTTTCCATCCAAAAATAAGAGAGAAATACCTTTGGGTCGTGGAGATATAAAAGATGCAAGTTTGGGTGTCTAGAGAGAAAAACGTGAAGAAGAAGAGGGTCTTCTTCTAGGGTTTTTATTTTCATATCTTTCCTCCTTCCATCTTGAGTTTCCTGAGAGCGTCTCAGATCTGAAACTCCTCCTTCTAATTTCCATCTTTGGAAGAGTCCAAATCAAGAAGAAGGAGGCACCTGATCAACCATCAAAGAAGGATCAGCGCAGTACTAGCATACTGTGCTGATTTCCTGAAGCAGGACTTCTGATCGAGATTCGTGGGCTCGTGTGGACGACTCCTAGAGGCCGGATGCATGTGCGGCTTGCAACATTATCCTTAACCCCGGATCAGCGAGGTTAGAGCATCTAACTTGCAAGGTAATAGATCTGATCTATTATTTAATACATACATTAGATGTAGCTAGTATAGAAACATGTTGATATGATCAACATGTAGTTCATACTATATTTATATATATTTTAATTTTTGATTTAATACTATATAATAATCATGTAATAAGATCTTAGATCTAAGAATTTTCTAATCTTAGAAAATAAATTTTGATTTATTTTAGTCTTCCTCTGTATGATCTTGAAAAAGTTTCAAGATCTAACCCTGAAACCCTAAATCTGGTTCCTACAATTGGAATCAGAGCCTAGGTTCTTTATTACATGATTATTTATACATGCTTAGATTATTTTTTAGATTAGATCTAATTTATAATCTAATTATTAAATCTGAAATTAAAATTTTAGATCAATCACAAACTGCAAGGTTGTCCTGCTGTAAGGTTTACCCCTTACAGTGCAAAGGTTGTCCTAGTTTGTGTAGATCTATCTTTAATCATAAATTTATTAGATATGATCTAGATTAAATTTATGATTTATTAGATTTAAAAGATATTTAAATCTAAAATAAAATCTCTTTGTTAATAATTTTTATGCAAAGAAATTATTTAAAGTTGAAATTATTTCAATTACATGAACCTGTTTAGATTAGATCTAAAGTAGTTTCATGTTTATTTCACTTGCATCTTGATAATGAATCAAACATGCAATATGATTGGTAGAATCATATTATAAAATTATTTTACAAATATGAAAATGATTTTTTGAAAAGACGAACCCAACCCTCAGCCCAAAACTTAATTAAGAATTAAGAAGTTGTTTGATTAGGTTCTAGGATTGTGAATTGAAGAACCTAAGACACAAATCATAACACATTGGGTTAATGGGTTAGTGGGAATTAGGTCCATTAATTGGGTTAGACCTATGGTTAGATTAAAGATGGACTTAATTAGAGAATTGACTAAATCTAATCAATTGTTGTCTTAGATTAGGTCAAGGATTCTCTAGATCAATTACAATAGTTGTAGTTGGTCAAGTCCATGTCTTTAACGAGAACCAAATGGACTTGATTCTTGGCTAAGCGGTCTAGCACGAACTGTTAGGTTGATCTAATCGAAACTAATTAAACCAGTTGGTGTCTAAGGTAAACCAGACCGGTGGTTTTTAATTGGGAGCCCGCTTACCTGGCCATTCATGATGGTGTCTAAGGCAAGCTTTGGCATACCCTCCCACTGATCGAACTTACCTGGCCTCTTGGTGAAATTATGTTTTGATCGGATCACTTGACTATTCGAGCTGACCCATGTCAGCTAGGTAAATCAGTGTGACTGATTTAGGTGCTCCTAGACCAGCCCTGGTCTCCCTTAAGCTGACTTGGTGAAGCCAGTGGGAGGATCATAATAAGCTGGTTCATCTGACCTCATCCTCTATATTATTTAAATCCTCTAAAATTATTAGATCCTTAAAATGATAAAGTTATGGAGATAACTGAGTCATAGCCTCCCATTAAGGTGTTTGATAATGAGTCCATGAACTCAATAATCATTGCAGACCCAAAGGCCTGGTGCTTGTTGACTAATGGAATTATCACTCATCATATGACGACTTGGAAGTATCTCTCTAATGATGGTTAGGTGAGCCAACCAAAGTTGGGCTTAATCATTCGTTGGTTAGATACACCAAGTATGATCATGTTAATGGTTGGACCTAACTGGATCCTTACAGTGGAGGCCAAAGCCTACTGATTAGGTTTCTGGGGCAAAATTAAAATTACTAGAAATTGTTTAGAGAAACAATTGGTTATGAACCTACCCTTAGATGTATATGGGTTGGCCAACCAAAGTTGGGCTTGTGTGCAGTCTAAGTGGATTCTAGTACCCGCTAAGGAATTAGGGTAATTCCTCGAATTGAAGGTAGAGGCTACCAATTCGAATAAAATAGTGGGAGAAACCTTTTGATTAAAGTCCAAATCTTTAGGTTTAATGAATCAATTACTAATTAGGTTATGGTTCTCCTTTGTGCAAATATGGCCACTTCCCTATCGCTCCGATCATTGTTGGACAATGATAAGTTGGTGGGACCCAACTTCGGTAGCTGGTACCGAAAGTTGAAGATAGTCCTGGAGCATGAACGGATCCTATATGTGATAATGGATCCTGCACCTGAGGAGCCAGCTGTCAATGCACGTGGAACAGTCAGAGACACTTACCAGAAGTGGCTCAGTGACCGGACCACGGTGAGCTGTATCATGCTGGCTGCTATCATGAGCGACGAGTTCAGTCGCAGATTCGAGACGGCTCAGCCAAAGGACATGCTTCAAGTGTTGGAGGATACCTTTGGCACACCCGATGATGTAGAGAGGCACAAGACTAGTTGTGCCATCTTCAACGCCAAAATACGGGATGGAGTCTCTATCACTGATCATGTATTGTACATGATCGAGCTGATGGAACGATTGAGCAAGCTCGACTTTCCCTTGCATGAGCAGCTTGGGAAAGATGCAATACTGAACTCGCTGCCCAAGTCTTGTCTCCCATTCCTCACTCATTATAGAATGACAAAGCCTGAAGTAAACTACCATGGGTTAATGGGGTTGCTTCAAAACTTTGAGAAGGATCACCAACTCCTCAAGGAGTCGGTGAACTCAGTGAACTCAGTGGGAGGTTCATCTTCTGGTTCTCGACCCTTTGAGAAAGAAAAGAAGAACAAGAAGAAGAAAGTAAAGAAGGTGCAAGTTCAGGCTAGGACATCAGTGCAGAGCCAGACCAAAAAGATCAAGCCCGATAAGAGTCTATTCTACTGGCAAGCACCCTAGATTAGATAGTGTGTCAAATATCTACTTATGGCATTGGAGGCTAGGTCATATAAATAAGAACAGAATAAACAGGTTGACTCAAGAGGGAATCCTCAAAGTCAGTGATTGTGAATCACTTCTAACCTGTGAGTTCTGTCTTCTTGGTAAAATGACCAAGTCACCTTTTACTGGAAAAGGTGAGAGAGCTACTGAGCTCTTGGGCCTAGTACATACTGATGTATGTGGGCCCATGAGCACCAGTGCTAGAGGTGGATATTTCTACTTCATAGCTTTCACGGATGACCTATACCTATATGGATATGTCTATCTGATGAAACATAAGTCGGATTCATTTGAAATGTTCAAACGATTCCGAAGTGAAGTAGAAAAACAAACTGGGAAGAGTATTAAAACTCTTCGATCTGATCGAGGAGGAGAATACCTTTCTAGTAAATTTCTCACATATCTAGGAGAGAATGGGATTCTCTCCCAATGGACTCCTCCAGGAACACCACAGCATAATGGTGTGTCTGAAAGGAGGAATCGGACTCTTTTAGACATGGTCTGATCCATGATGGGTTTTGCTAGCTTGCCGATATCCTTCTGGGGATATGCACTCGAATCGACTTGTTATCTATTAAATAGGGTTCCAAGTAAGTCTGTAATTAAGACTCCATATGAGATATGGATGGGACGTAAGCCAGCACTTTCACACCTTAGGGTCTGGGGGTGCCCGGCCTATATCAAACAATTAGTCACAGACAAACTTGGACCTAGGTCTGACAAATGCTCATTCATAGGGTACCCCAAAGAGGCAAAAGGATATTTTTTCTACCATGCTGATGAACAAAAGGTGTTCATCAGCCTTAAGGCAATCTTTTTAGAAAAGGAGTTCCTTGGTGAAGGAACCGTTGCCTCTAAGGTTGAACTTGATGAAGTTCAACAGGTAGAAGGACCGACACCAATAGCTGAACCTGAGTCGGATATGATTAGATCAGATCCGGAGCCCAATATACCTGCACCATTAAGGCGATCTGGTAGAGTACCGCGTCAGCCGGACAGATACTACGATTTCTTGGTCCGGGACGGTGATCCCATCGAACTTGATGAGAATAATGAGGATCCGATCACCTATATGGATGCTATGCAGAGACCTGATTCCGAGAAATGGCTTGAAGCCATGAAATCCAAAATGGAGTCCATGAAGGTCAACGATGTATGGACATTGGTTGACCCACCTAAAGGGGTTAAACCCATTGGGTGTAAATGGGTCTTCAAAAGGAAGAGGGGCGCAGACGGAAAGGTGGAGACCTATAAAGCCCGTCTGGTTGCCAAGGGGTATCGTCAACGTTATGGTATTGACTATGACGAGACATTTTCTCCTGTGGCAATGCTCAAATCTATTCGGATAATGCTTGCAATAGCTGCCCATCTAGATTATGAGATCTGGCAGATGGATGTAAAGACAGCTTTTCTTAATGGAGAGCTGACTGAAGAGGTGTATATGATACAACCTGAAGGGTTTATATCCACAGATGAGTCCAAGGTGTGCAAGCTTCAGAGGTCCATTTATGGATTGAAGCAAGCTTCTCGGAGTTGGAACATGCATTTTGATAAGGTGATCAAAACGTATGGCTTCATTAAGAATGGAGAAGATCCCTGCATCTATAAATGGGCAAATGGTCTAGTTGTGGTATTCCTTGTCTTGTACGTGGATGACATTCTCTTAATCGGGAATGACATCCCCGCACTACAGGGAATAAAAGTTTGGTTGTCATCACAGTTCTCCATGAAGGACTTGGGTGAAGCATCCTACATCCTAGGGATGAAGATCTATAGGGATAGATCTAAAAGGATGCTTGGGTTATCCCAGTCCATGTACATAGACACTGTGCTGAAGAGGTTCAGCATGGAAAATTTCAAGAAGGGCTATCTACCGATAGGCCATGGAATTTCTCTCTCTAAGAAGGATTGTCCGACAACTCCTGAAGAGAGAGAGCGTATGAGTAGAGTCCCATATGCTTCAGCCGTGGGATCTATCATGTACGCCATGATATGTACAAGACCAGATGTGGCATACTCACTAGGAGTAGTGAGTAGATACCAATCTGATCCTGGAGAAAACCACTGGAAAGTGGTTAAAGCCATCCTTAAGTATTTGAGAAATACTAAGGACCAATGGTTGGTTTATGGCGAGTCAGATCTGAAACTTGTGGGGTTCACAGACTCCAGCTTTCAATCTGACCATGATGATAGCAGGAGTGTATCGGGTTATATCTTTACTCTGAATGGTGGAGCCATCTGCTAGAAGAGTTCCAAGCAGCATACTGTGGCAGACTCTGTTTGTGAAGCGGAGTATATCGCAGCATCAGATGCCGCGAAGGAAGCTGTGTGGCTGAGGAAATTCATCAACGAGCTCGGAGTAGCACCCTCCCTCGATGGTCTAGTCTTGCTCTACTGTGACAGCACTGGTGCCATAGCTCAGGTGAAGAAATCCAAAGCACATCAGCGGACGAAGCACATCTTGCACCACTTCCACCTTGTCCGAGAGATCGTGGATCGAGGTGATGTCGATCTTCAGAAGATCGACGGAAAGGAGAACCTAACCGACCCCTTCACTAAAGCCTTGGCAATAAAGGAGTTCGACAATCACAAGTCGAAGATGGATATTAGATACTATGCCGAGTGGCTTTAGGACAAGTGGGAGTTGTTGGGAAATGTGTCCCAAAAAGCCAATCGTCAAGCTGTTGACGGTTGAGCAACCAAGTATTGTAATTGATTTGTTAATAAATAAAATATATTTGGCATTTTCATCATAAGCTTTCATCTTCTAATGAACTCTGTTGTTATGATGAAGTCCTTAGGACTATTTAGATTCGATAAAGAGAGGATTTATCGATTAGTCCTTAAAACTGTTCACGACCAAATGATAGGCTGTTAATAAGGACGACAGCTTCTATCGAGCATAGGTCGCTGTAGGCCATATGGGTTGGTTGTCCTCTTAACCAAGGAGTGTGGAGACACTGGTATGGCATACAGGTGAGATGTAAGGGTACATCATCATTGAACGTGACCAACTCCAGAGCATTCTGCTGTCGAGAATGTCTCTGATGGGATATAGGTATAAGTGTCCCTTAGACTTGAGATCGCCTCAGTGACTTGCAAGCAACTCACTGTGCTTTGGTACTGGACTAACTGAATTTCTAATTCAGGGACGGAAGGCTTCTGGGCACAGTCAAGTACTTGCGAAGTCAGAGTGTGATCAAGATGGGATTGACCACTCCAAGAGTTGGAGAAGAATGAGTCGCTGTATTTCAATTTAGCAAAACCTTGGCCAGGGTAATCCATCAGATGGATTTGATATTTTGAAATACAATGTAGACAACCTGATCAGAGTTGACAGTTAAACTCTGGGGTGTCCTATGATCATTTTGGTCAAGGGGATGAATTATATGAAAACTATATCCGCATGGGTTCTAAGGATGTTGTTCTACACATTCGACCTATCCGGACGTCGGGTACCATTGCTAGATGGTCACTTTGATTGGTATAGGAATTTATTCCTATGCTACCGGCTTAGGTTCGGACCTATGAGGTCACACACATTAGAGTTCATGATCCGATCAGATGGTTGATCAACGATTAAGAATCGTTCTAGGGTTAAATGATCAATACGATTGACATTTAACCCAGTGCAAGTGTTGTTGGAGGATCGATTAGCAATTTGATTGCTAATTGGCTTAATTTGATTAAGCCAATGGGCTGAGATTAAGTCTAATTAAATATGATTTAATTAGCTTTGGTTTGGGCTTGATTGGATCAAGTCCAATTAGTTTATTGGATAAGCCAAGTGCAAGGAAAGACTAGTCCTAGTTCAACTAGGACTTGGGTCAATCTAATTTCTAATTTGATTAGAAAATTAAATCAGATTTAAATCTAATTTAATCTGATTAAATTAGGTTCTTAATTAGGTTAAGACCTATTTTAATTGGGTTGATCTAATTTTGATTTGATTTGGTTTGGGAAACCAAATTAAAACAAGTTATGAGACAGAATCCTAGTAGGACTAGGATTCCACCTTGCGCCACATAAACCTTCTCCACGCCCTCTCTCTTATTCAACGCCAATCTCCACTTATTTTGTGCGACAAAAGCCCTCTCCCAGATCTCTCCCACATTCACAAAAGGTCTCCTCTCTTCTTTCTTACATGGAAGGTAATTTGGATCAAATCTAAAAGGAATAAGTTTGGATTTCAAATTCTATGAGATAGAGTTTTAGAAATCCAAAACTCTTTCAATTTTGCACCGAATTTATCCAAATTTTTTTTGGAATTTTCGTGGCTTTTAGGGTTTATATTGTACACCCTTTTCTGGTGATCCATGCATGAAAATATGGAGGAGGTGCTCAAGAGTTGGGCGTCCCTTAACTTGCCATGTTTGGATAAGCCTTGACTAGGTGTTTGACCTAGACAAGGACTCTATCATATCTCTCTATATAAGATGAGTTTCTTCGTGAAATTTTAAGGAGAGATAGTCTTTTGAGATGCATTTCTTCCATCCAAAAATAAGAGAGAAATACCTTTGGGTCGTGGAGATATAAAAGATGCAAGTTTGGGTGTCTAGAGAGAAAAACGTGAAGAAGAAGAGGGTCTTCTTCTAGGGTTTTTATTTTCATATCTTTCCTCCTTCCATCTTGAGTTTCCTGAGAGTGTCTCAGATCTGAAACTCCTCCTTCTACTTTTCATCTTTGGAAGAGTCCAAATCAAGAAGAAGGAGGCACCTGATCAACCATCAAAGAAGGATCAGTGCAGTACTAGCATACTGTGCTGATTTCCTGAAGCAGGACTTCTGATCGAGATTCGTGGGCTCGTGTGGACGACTCCTAGAGGCCGGATGCGTATGCGGCTTGCAACATTATCCTTAAGCCCGGATTAGCAAGGTTAGAGCATCTAACTTGCAAGGTAATAGATCTGATCTATTATTTAATACATACATTAGATGTAGCTAGTATAGAAACATGTTGATATGATCAACATGTAGTTCATACTATATTTATATATATTTTAATTTTTGATTTAATGCTATGTAATAATCATGTAATATGATCTTAGATCTAGGGATTTTCTAATCTTAGAAAATAAATTTTGATTTATTTTAGTCTTCCTCTGTATGATCTTGAAAAAGTTTCAAGATCTAATCCTGAAACCCTAGATCTGGTTCCTACATTATCAACTTCCTCAGCTATTGCCATTTGTCTTTTCGGTGCATGACTTCAAACTTTTTCCTTCATCGGTCGGTGTTTGGGATCAACAGCCAGACGGTGTTCCATAACTCCAGCATCAATCCCTGACATGTCCGTCGAAGCCCAAGCGAAAACAACCGCATTCTTTTGTAGAAAATTGATAAGCTGTGTTTGCTCCTCTTTCCCCAAGTTGGAGCTAATCTTCACCACGTGCTCTTCATTCCCATCATTCAAAGGAATTGAGACAAGATCTTCTATTGGCCCAACCCGCTCTTCAGTCAGGTCGTCGCGGGTGTCCAATTCATCAACCGGACAGGGGTCAGGCTGACCACTTCTTTGTAGGGTGGTGTTATAGCAATATCTTGCCAAGGCTTGATCTCCTCTGACTTCTCCAACCCCCTGGCTAGTAGAAAATTTCAATTTCAAATGGTAGGTCAATTTCAATTTCAATTAAAGAAACTACAACCACATCATTATGAGGGAATTGGATCTCCCGGGTGTCTTCTTCAGTAAAGGTTATAGATCCTTCAGTTCTCTGTCGCTTGAGCAGTCCGACCGATCCACTGGCCGCTCCCTTCCGAGGCCCTCTAGAGATGGTGTTGATGATCCCGATTGGAGGTCGATCTCCAGGCTGTTCTTCCCTCCTTGGCGGCTCTGGTTGTGGCAGGGCCCTCGGCCGATCTTTCCTACCTTCAGGCCGACGTCAGATGAATCTGTCGAGCCGACCCTGCCTGATGAGCTCCTCGATTTTATCTCGGAGCTGAATATATTTCTCCATGTCGTGGCCATGGTCACGATGATAGAGGCAGAATTTGTTTGGGTTGCGCTTCCCAGGGTGCGAGCGCATCCTTTCCGACCTCGACAGCTACTCTCTGACCTCCATCAGCACCTGGGCTTTCGAAGCATTAAGAGGGGCGTAGCTGTAGAATCTTCCTGGGGGAGAGCCCCATCGAACTCTGTGGTTTGGGCTCCTCTGCTTACAAGCTCGAGGAGGAGTCCGGACACGCCTGTGTCCGGGAGGAGTTTGAGAACGTGGTCGAGCTTCACCTGGCTCTTTTTCAGCTGCGAGCTTGCTGGAGCCACCCGTCTGCCGCTCCTTCGCGGCCTTCTTGTCCTTCAACTTGAAGGCTTCCTCTACTCGGGCATATCCTTTGGCCCGAGCCAGCAAATCAGTGAAGTCCCTGTGGTACTTCTTTTCCAGGGAGAATAGAAGATCATTCTTTTGAAGACCGCTCTTTAGGGTGGCCATTACAACCGATTGATCCATGTTTCGGACCTCCAATGCGGCGGCATTAAATCAGTTGACATAGGTTTGGATGGATTCTCCCTCCTTCTGCTTGATGTTGATAAGGGACTCCGAACCCCTCCGGGGATGCCAGCTGCTAACAAAATGAGCCACAAACTGGTTGCTCATCTGATCAAAGGAGAAGATAGTACCCGACTTCAGTGCCAAGTACCAGTTTCTTGCTGCTTCCTTCAAGGTAGATAGAAAAGCTCGACACAGGATGGCATCTGGTATGCCATGGAGCAGCATCATTGTTCGGAAGGCCTCCAGGTGGTCAATCGGATCCGAGGTCCTGTCGTAGCTTTTGAATTGGGGGAGCTTGAAGTTTGGTGGGATCGGTTCCTGCATGATCATTTGAGAGAAAGGAGGGTCAGTACAGATGTCCTCACCATAAGCAGGGGGAGCGTGGCGAGGCTCTTCGATCCGTCAGTTCATCTCCTGGAGCCTTTGATCCAGGAGGTCCTCTCAACTACGAGTCTCGAGGGTCTTCTGGTAGAATGGAGGTAGGGATCCTCCGGGGGTGGAATCATGAACAGACTGAGGGCTCTCCACCCTCGGAATCCCCTTTTCGGGGAAGACAGGGCGATTGGCCCAAGTGGCCCACCCTACTACCGAATTTTGGAACTCTGGTGATGCTCTTTCCAACCGCACTAATGCCTGCGGCTGTTGCTGCTGCTGCTGCATGGCCTGTACTGCTTCGGTGAGGCCTCTGACCTGCTGAACTAGCAGGTCGAACTGCTCCATGTTGACCCCAGTTGCCGGAGGAGGGGGAGGAGCCTGGAAAATTGGAGACGAGGCCGGAGCTTGCGGAGCTCACTGAGATCTGGCCACGGAAGCCGTGGATCGCCTGGTGGATGCCTTTCGGAGAGGCATTAGGTGGAGATCTAGAAGGAGCAGGAGAAGAGAATGTCAGAGAAGATGACTGAAGATAGTTCCATTGAGCACTCCTTTAAGAACAAGGGTACTGCGAAGACACAGACCCTTTCTCTAGTGCCAATTCTGTTGGTGCAAAATTCTACCGAAGTTGAAGAAGCTGGAGCTGAGATGACCGCAGCCGCCGTCGGGACCTGCAAGGAAAGTCTAAACTGGAGTTGGGGGTGCTCCGGCAAGACCCTCCGACACTCAAGTCAGTACTCTGCTTCAACAAAAATGGAGTGCTCGAGTGAGAATTTTAGCAGAGTTTCGAGATAGAGTTTTGAGCTTAGAGAAGAACATATCTGGAGGTCCCTTTTTATAGACGGAGAGCATAACTGATTGACAGCGATGTCTGTAACCACCTGGTAGTGGGCCGTTCAGAGCCACACGGAGTTTGTTACAGAGAGTAGTAGCGTCAGGGGCCGTTCAGGGCCACATGGAGTTTGTTACGGAGAGTGAAGTGGTGTCCGTTGTCATGACTTGCCAGAGAGTGGTGGAGCCACACGGAATCCATTGCAGAGAGTAGAGTAGGGTAGTGGCCATTGTCATGACTTGCTAGAGAGTTTGGATCTATCGACTAGAGCTCGGCTGGGATGTCTGATGGAGCGGAATGGCTCTCTATCTCGTCAATCTAGGAGAAGCTCGAATGTTTCTAAGGTTGTGACGGGTCTACTATTATTGGGTGCCTAGAGCACTGATACCGCAGGCGGAGACCATCAACTGTAGAAACTCAGACGAGGACTTTCTATTGGGAAAGTCCAGTTTCATGAAGAATCTGGTAGAGGGTCGGCCGGCGGTGGCTTCGAATGACGTTGGGGAGGTTCGTCCGCTGGAGGAGTCTGGGGATCCTGTGGAAGTCTGGAAGGAATTGTTGAAGTCCGGCTGACGCTATTGAAGGTTGATGACTGGGGAGGTTCGGCAGACACCAGAGATGATTGGCCATTGTAGAAATCCAGCTACTGGAGCCCGTCTGTTGTAGAAGCTCATTCGAAATCCATCCACTATGGAAGTTCGGGTGGAGTCCGGTTCTTGCAGAAGGCTGAAAGGAGGCCGCTTATTGTACAGGCTCGATCGAAGATCAGTTGTCGTGAAAGTTCAGAGTGGTGATCTGGCTGGTGGAACCTGTCCCGTTGTAGAAGCTCATCCGGGATTCGGGGTAGATATCCGAAGTAGACCACCTGCAGTAGGAGTTCGGAGTAGACTGCTTGCTGCAGAAGTTCGGCTCCCGTAGGAGCTCGAGTGGAATCCAAAAGGTGGTCGACTGTCATAGAAACTTGGATGGAGTCTGGTTACTATAGAATCTCATCGTTGGAGAAGCTCGGATATTGACGAAGTTCGAAAGAAGTTCGGAGTAGGGTCGTCCGTGGTCGGAAGAAGTCTGGAAGGGATTCGGAGAATAGTTGATCACTGTAGTAGGTCGGCTAATAGTGAAGCTCAGAGAGCCTTTGGAGTGGCCCGGTAGATGAATGGAGAAGCTCATTATCTGAGAAGTTCGGACGGTATTATGGAAGCTCGGACGGTCGAGGGGGTTCAGAGAGACGCCACACAAGGTCGGAAGCCGGAAAAGTCCTGGAAGGGTCGGTCTTTTACAAACTTCGGCTGGAGATATTTTATACCCAACAATATATTTGACAGTCGCACTGTCATCTTTTCACATCTTGTATGTGACCCTTTCATCCTCAGAAGCATCTTCTCCAAGAGAATCTGGAGCAGATGTATCCAGAATGTAGGAGACTTATTCCTGAGTGAGAATAATTCTCAAGTTCCTTAACCAGTCGACATAGTTGGGTCCGATCAATTTGTTAGTATCTAGGATACCTCTAAGGGATAGTGAGGATGCCATAAGTATAGTTAATCTATAATGACAAGAACACAATATAAGCGGACAACTCATGAAGACATTCACAACTAGACTAGGACTTTTATCTAATTGTATCTCTCACTATTTTATCGAACTTCATAGCCCTCAAATATAAAAATCGAGAAACATACTAATGTTTCTTAGTAGGGTTGAGATCTCTATTCCTCACAAACACACCTTGTGGATAGCATAATAAGTATTCATGAGTTCAAGAGTAGGTAACTCTTTACCAATTATACCTTTACAATTCTCAACATCTTTCAATCTAGCCTCTAGATCACATATAGTCTTGTGGATAGCACAACAAACTATAGTGTTCTAGTTAAGTTGATGCTTCAATCCCATATAGTCATACTTAAACAATGCTGCCCTTGTGGATAGCACAACAAAGCAACACTATTCAAATATACCATAAGCATCAATATGTACTTGATCAATATCATGTCAATTTCTATAGTAAGGCTTGTGAATAGCACAACAAGCTCACTAAGATCTTGACATACTCTATTAATCAAGTTTGAAGGAAGATCCTTGTAGTATCTACATCACTAATCAATCTAAGTCCGAAATTCAAGAAGATCAAATTGATTAGGTAAGTAGGTGGAAGGCTCCCCATAGCATTTTTAGACACCAACAGAGTTGGCCAGGCCAGTGTATGGATCTAATTAGAAAACTATCTTTCACACTTTCTTTAACATCAATTGATCTTAAGAATTTGACTTTTGATTTAAAAGTGAATTCCGACATTACAACTTAATATAATTTTATAAGAAACTTTAAACTGACTCGACACATCCTAACTATATAAGCGCATAAAATGTATACTACAAATTATGCAAATTTGCATGGTTCTACTATTCAAAATAGCAATCACATTATCATGCTAAAAAATATATAAGGGTGCAATCAAAGTCATAACATATGACTAACAAATTCATATAATATAACATACTCTAATCTAATTAAGCATGCATAACACCCTTATTAGCTGTACATTGATTTAATCATCATGCAATCATGATAATAAAATTCTAATTATCATAAATTTATAATTTAATAATTGAGATTTAGAATCATGGTTCACAAAATGTTAAAAATATTTTTTTTTGAGTTTGAAGAATCGATGCAAAAATAATGCTATATTTTTAGTAGGATATGAATAAGAATAATTCTAAGCTACTATATTGCACCTGTTTGATCGAATCAGATAAGGATGGCTCTAATACCACTGTTGGGTTTCATCTATATAGTAGAAAGTGATTTTTAAAATACTCAAATCAATAGCTTTATCAAATAAAACTATCGAGCCGAACCCAAAACCATAGAATCACCTTGCCGAACATGATCAAAGCAAATTCAAGCATGCAAAGAGATAGAATATTATACTCTAACCAAAATAAAAAAGTGGCATATTGGTGTTCTCCATAAGACCATAAGGTAGAAGTCCTCCAATGGTGATCCACATGAAAGTTGGCCAAGGTCCTTCCCAAATGGTGCGCAACCGCAGCCTTTTCTTCTCAAGAACACTACTGGCTTCAAACTTGCATCACGATCGCACCAAAGCCCAGTTGCTTTTGATCTTACAATCAAAATGACACCAAGAAGATACTTTTCAGATGTCATATAACCTAGAATTTAATTTTTGGGTCCAACATATAAAAAAATCAAATCCTAGAGCACTCCAACAATACTTGCTGAAAATCTCACCACCCTTGTAGAAACTTTTGCCCCTCAAATTTTCCTTTTTTTTTTCTCAAAATTTTTTCAAATTTTTCCTATGATTGTCACATGCTTCATTCTAGCTAATCCAAAAGTCTTAGCTAGAATCCATCTGGGGTGTCCCCTATAAATAGGGGACCAGGGGATGTTACATGGCATGAAGGGGTGCCAACTTTTGGTGCTCCAAATTCCCATGCACCAAATAAATTCACTGAGTAAATTTTTTATAATTTAGATACTTGAAGTAGAAGGACTCTTCCTTTTCTATATGCCATAAAAATTCTATTAATTTTTGGCATCAATACATAGGATTTTTTATTTATCTTCTAAAACAATACATTTAATAAAGAGCCTTCTTTAAGAATGACTCTTTATTCTCATGCTGATTTGAGGTGGGCTGCAATTATATTTTTGCATGGCTTTTGGTCAACATGGAGGAGTCATTCTCTACTTGAAATTGGTCTAAGTTGAATAAGGATCCAATCCAAATTGACCCAATCCCATTAGGTCAAAGCCAACTGATCTAGGTTAGGTCAAATACTTTGAACCAAACCAACTTGGGAACTTGGGTTAATACAATGTGCTAGCATATCAAATTAAGCCATATAATTTATATTAAACTCTAATTAAATTAGATCAAGGTTAAATCTCAAAGTGTGTGACCCATTGGATTTCAAATCTAGCCAGCAATGGACTCGTACTTTCGATATAACCCTAATCTAATGAGATTAGGTCATCCGAAGAGTCTCAATCAACTTTGACTTTCCCAAATTGATTCCAGAATCAATTTTTTTTAATTTTTGTCAAGCCTACAAATCAAAATTGATGCCTAGCAATATGTCATGACTACTCAAAAGATTTAAAATTTTGATAAAAAATTATCAAAATATCCTTCAGTGGCAAGTTCACGTGTGATTCAATCCTTCAGTCAAACAACATCTCAGATGAGCTGTGGGTATAGAAATTTATCAAACCCAATCACTTATCTTTATGTATCTCGATATGAAGGTGATGATTTAGTTGATGATACATTAAAAAAAATTTTCTAATTATCATCCTGTTTTGGCCAATGACTTCCAAAATCACTATCCTATTAGATCACATAGGATGTTTGCTCCCCTTATTAGGAGTGACTGATCTCTTATTGATCACTTACAACCTCTATACACACTTCACCATATCCAGAATATCCTACACAAGGATCAGAAAATCAAGTTAGGTAGTGAACCAAAACATGGATCCATGTACATAGGGTACCATGGTGACCTCAGGTCAAAAAATCATTTACACAACTCCCACTAGAGAATTATTAGTTGACATGTAAATAAGACTCCATTTGATTATTCTCTCATAGGCCAATTCAGTGAACTCATTCTCTAATGAGCATCCATATCTTTATATTAGTGTCACCATACAAGTGGTTGTAAGATCAACCACCCTCATTTCTGAGCATACATAGGACATGCCAGTCTTATTGGTACATTGATCTCCGACTCAATGTACCAACGATTAGGAATATTTTAGATCAGGGCCATCAAAGATTTAGGTCTCACTGGCGTGATCTCATCATGACCCTAAAATTATTACCCTGACCTATGGAATTCATTATAATCTTAAGAACAATAAGATGCAGTATATAATGAATCAAAAATATCTATTTATTAATAATATTAATGTCAATTACATGAGTTTGGAAGATAAACATCCTATCATATCCCATATGCGATTGGCTTGTAGGGCATTATTCCTTCAAGCCCCTCTCTCTTTCTCCTTCCACATCAAGACAAAAGAGGGGGCGGGCCCCTCTCTCTTTCTCATGCCCACTCCAAGGGTTTGTGCCCCTTGGACTTTTCAAAAAGGGGAGGCTTGCGCCTCCTCTCTTGTTTCCAATAATTCCATGCCATATAAGGAAATAACAAGAAAGAAAAATAAGGAGATTAGTTTGCCAACTCATTGACTTGATCCAATCCTTTTGGGCCTTCAAGTAGGTGCCCCACTAAATCCAAATCAAAATGGATCTAGTTAAGGTTCAAGGCTATAGACTTGATCGAATCCTTATCTAATAAGGAATCCAAGTTCAGAAAAAAATTATGTTTAACTATGTGCTAGCATGATTCTCCTAAACCCAATAGAATTTTAATAAATTCTAATCCAATTAAAACTTTATATGCCTATCTAGTTAATTCAAGATTAAATTTCTTAATGTGTGACCCCATAAGTTTTATTCTATCTGGTAGTGAGATATATTATGATTTCTATTATAATATCTTCAAAACTCCTTTTGATGGGTTGGAATAATTCTAACTCTATCCTTCGAGGATCATCGATCATCAAGATGATGTCCGATGAGTCCCATAACCCATCAGTGATACCTAGTAGTCTGTAATGACAATCCAGTATACTAAAAGTTTAAATCTCTAGGTGTAGTTATTATGTGATTTAGTACTTCAATCGTGAGTTTCGACTTAATGGAGGTCATGGAGAACTCATTAAATTCCATCGTAAGTCATATACTAGATTGGCTCAACTCGAGTTTACTTATAAATCTCATAGAAATCTTTTTTCAGTATTCACACTTGCTTTGGCTAAAGACTTTCTGAGCTCAGTTTCGCAAATCACATAGGACTTCTCTTTTTCTATCAAAATCGATAGATTTTATCTAGGTGCATCCTACTTCTAACAGCGAATCTGAACCTACTGAAGCCAGCATATACAACAAGGATCCAAAAGGCTAGGGATCAAAAGAATGTGCAGTCGAACTTAGTAGCCTCACTGCAAATAGTCGATGATATCGTGGGTCAAAGGACCACTTATACTACTACATCATCGAGACAACCACTGATGAGTGAGTAGACATTCAAGTGATTTCTCATGTTGGTCATGCTCAGTGCAAGTTGTTCTTTAACAACTACCTGCACTCTCACCCTAGTGTTCCTACACTGTAGATCCGAGACTCATCTATCCAGAAGGAAGGTGATCTGTGCACCGATCCTTAAATGGATTGATCACTATCCTCCATGATGATCTTTTGATTGGAAGTATTTAAAAACTAACTACTAATTAATGTATGTCTCAAATTCTCAACACCTTGAAAATATAAAAAAAATTATTAATTTTTAAGATAAATCATGGATACATAAACATGATTAAAAATAAAAATATCCTTTATTAATAATAAAAATATTATAAGTACATAGTTAAGCTCTGAAATTATATAATGTGTCAGCCAACAATTGACTTCTAAGGCACTCATCTAATAGTTGGGTTCAAGATCTGTCAAGTAAAGATCCAATGATAGCTTCACTCACGCTCAATGGTGGGTCTGACTTAATTAAGGAATAAGGTCAAGATCTGTCAAGTGAGGTCTCAAGACTTAGAGATCAAGTCTACTATAATTTATCTAAGAAGCATTGGGCAAGAGTTATCCACTCATAAGTTGAGACATTCACTAAGATCTGTCAGGTGAGGTGGTGTACCAAGTGGTGGGACCACAATACCCACTAGGAACTTAACTCACGCAGGGGTTTCTACTTCTTAACCCAAGGAGTGTGAGAATCCGACAAATTAGTGGGAGTCTAATTTGATTCTTAAAGTCCCTAGAATAAATTATTAAAATCTAGTATAAACATCTAATTAGAATCTTCTTCTCTCTTCAGTTCATTACTCAACTTCAAATCCCATAGCTCGAACTAAATCCCATTGGACTGGGATTTTTATCAAATTATAATTATTACTAAATTACTTGATTTGATCAAATAATGAGATTGGGTCCTGATCAAGTTAAATTAGATTTAATTTGATTAAATTCAAGTTTGAGTTTGAATTAGACTAAGTTTCATTAATCTAATGGGATTGTACTAGATAAGTGTTTGACTTATTTTGAAATCCAAACCCAATTCACTTGGACCAAGTCCAAGATTCAACCAATTGATCGAGTAGAACTACAAAGAACTGGCTTAGGACTTCAGAATGATTCTGAAATTTGATAAGGGTTAGGATATGTTCTAGACCAGGATTTTCTTAGATCACCAAACCATCCTACTACTGAAACATTCAGCACTTGAGAAATGGATGGATGATATCAATTAGGTTAGGTGCTATATCTTGATCTTAGTACCAACATGGGGACATCATGAATTTAGAGCTATGATAATACATCTACAATAGTTGTGTGGTGAGCAGAGCCAGCCTGTGCATTGAGTAGTCCATCCATGATCATTGTTTGATAATGGCCAAGGACCTTATGAGTTCAAGATGACCATGCATAAGGAACTGCGGGTGGATTTGATCCAGCAGTCCCTTAATGGTTCATTTGGTCAGTTTAGAGTAAATTGCCATATGAACAAGTATGATAGCACATTATCAAAATTGATGAACATATTGGTGATCACTAAGGAAGAAAGGATCTTCTCAAGGAGTAGACATCAGGCAAGAAAAAATATTTCCACTGTAGTACTGCGGTTACTCAGATGAGAAGTGTTCTTCTACCTGGATAGCCTGAAGAAGAACGGTGACACACTTAATGAATGTATGTCAGATCTATTTGCAAGTTGATATTCGGATAATGAGTATGCTGTATGATCTGAGAGATTTATGGATGAGATAAACTTGAATATATATGGTGCCTCAAGTAAGGTCATTTTGAAGAGGACAGGATATACAAACTTAAAAAGGGATCATCTCCTTGACACATAAATTCTGAGTTTGTGGATCTTACCTTCGAGACAAATTGACCAAACTACCTCTTGTGGGATATGGGAAGAGGACCACTACATACAGACCCATGTGATGGAAAATCTCTTGAGGTTCTTCGATTGGATCAAGGAGGTGTATACCTTAGTAAAAATTTTAGATTATCTTATGAAAATAGTATAGTCTCATAGTGGACTCCTTCTAATTCATCTTTGGTCAATGAGGTAATGAAAGAAGGATTAGGATCCTATTAGATATAGTCCAATCCATAATGAGATTCACTCACTAACTTTTACATTTTTAGAAACATACTTTAATTTCTTGAATAGGATACTTAATTGTACTTTCCAATAGATTACAATGTGAATGAGATCCATCATACTACATTCTAGAAAAATAGTTTACCTAAATAGTGGTAGTGGGAGAAAATTGAGCTCAAAGAAAAAGTCTCTAGAGAGCAACAAAATGGAGATTTGATTATACCTATCATTCTGAGCCAGTTAGTATGAGACCTCTACCATCTCATTGATCTAGGAGGGTCTCCCATCCTCATAAAAAGTACTTGGGTATGCTTTTAAAAGATGTACAGAAAGTGTTCCTAGTGGAAAATTGGGATCAAGGAGTTGATCCTAAGACCTATGACCAGACGATGTGCAACATCAATTCCAAGAAATAGATGGAAGTAATAAAGTTAAAGATTGACTTGATACATTCTATCCAAGTCTGATCTTAGTAGATCAACTAGAGGGTATTGTGTCGATTGGATGTTAATAGATCTGTTGGTGCAAAAATCCACTCGCACCGGAGAAGCTAGAGTCGAGGGAGTCGCGGTCGCCGTCGGGACCTGCAAAAGAAGTCTAAACCAGAGGTGGGGTTGCTCCGGCAAGACCCTCCAACGCTCAAGTCAGTTCTCTACCTCAACAAGAATGGAGCGCTCGAACAGAAATTTTAGCAGAGTTTCTATGTAAAAATAAGAGCTTATGGAATAACGTATCTGGGGTTCCCCTTTTATAGACGAAGGGGACAACAGATTGATAGTGATGCTGAAACCGTCTGGTCGTGGGCCACCCAGAATCAGGAGGAATTTATTGCAGAGGGTAGTGGAGCGGGATCGTGGCTATCACCGTGGTTCGCCACGTGGAATCAGTTACGGGGAGTGGAGCGACGTCCGCTGTCGTGACTCGTCAGGGAGTGGTGGAATCGTACAGAATTCACCGCAGGGAGTGGAGCAGAGTCGTGGCCGTTAATACGGCCTGTCAGGGAGTAATGGAGCTACGCAGGGTCCATCGCAGGGAGTGGAGCAGAGTCGTGGCCGTTAATATGGCCTGTCAAGGGGTCCAGACTTGTCGGCCGAAGTTCGGTTGGAGTCGGTGGCGAGGTCCGGTACCCGTAGGAGTTTGGGTGAGGTCTTCCCGCAGTCGGAATAGAAGACGGAGTCTGACTCTCGTAGAAGTCCGGACGCAGTCTACTTGCAGTTGAGGTCGTAGGCGGAGTCTGACTCCCGTAGGGGCCCGGACGGAGTCTTCCTGCAATTGAAATCAAAGGCGAAGTCCGGCTCCTGTAGGAGTCCGGACAAGACTTACCAGCAGTTGAAGTTGGTGACGGAGCCCGGCTCCCGTAGGAGCCCGGGCGGAGTCCTCCTTGCAGTAGAAGTCGTGGATGGAGCCCGGCCCCTGTAGGAGTCCGGGTGAAGTCTTCCTTGTAGTAGAAGTCGTGGATGGAGCCCGGATCCCGTAGGAGTCCGGGCGGAGTCTTCCTTGCAGTAGGAGTCGTGGACGGAGTCCGGCTCCCGTAGGAGTCCGGGCGGAGTCTTCCTTGCAGTAGAAGTCGTGGACGGAGCCCGTCTCCCGTGGGAGTCCGAGTGGAGTCTTCCTTGCGGTAGAAGTCGTGGACGGAGCCCAGCTCCCGTAGGAGTCCGGGCGGAGTCTTCCTTGCAGTAGAAGTCGTGGACGGAGCCCGGCTCCCGTGGGAGTCCGGGCGGAGTCTTCCTTGCGGTAGAAGTCATGGACGGAGCCCAGCTCCCATGGGAGTCCGGGCGGAGTCTTCCTTGCGGTAGAAGTCGTGGACGGAGCCCGGCTCCCGCGTGGACGGAGCCCGACTCCCGTGGGAGTCCGGGCAGAGTCTTCCTTGCGGTAGAAGTCGTGGATGGAGCCCGGCTCCCATGGGAGTCCAGGCGATTGAAGTTGGTGGCGGAGCCCAGCTCCCGTAGGAGCCCAGGCAGAGTCCTCCTTACGGTTGAAGTCGTGGATGGAGCCCAGCTCCCGTAGGAATCTGGTCGGTTGAAGTTGGTGGCAGAGCCCGGCTCCTGTAGGAGTCCGGGCGGAGTCCTCCTTGCGGTTGAAGTCGTAGACGGAGCCCGGCTCCCGTAAGAATCCGGACGGTTGAAGTTGGTGGCGGAGCCCGGCTCCCGTAGGAGCCCGTGCGGAGTCCTCCTTGCAGTTGAAGTCGTAGATGGAGCCCGGCTCCCGTAGGAATCCGGGCGGAGTCTTCCTGCAATTAAAGTCAGGTGTGAAGTCCGGCTCCCGTAGGAGTCCGGACAGAGTTTACCAGCAGTTGAAGTTGGTGACGGAGCCTGACTCCCATAAGAGTCTGGGCAAAGTCCTCCTTGCGGTTGAAGTCGTGGACGGAGCCTGGCTCCCGTAGTAGTCCGAGTGGTTGAAGTTGGTGGCGGAGCCTGGCTCCCGTAGGAGTCTGGGCGGAGTCCTCCTTGCGGTTGAAGTCGTGGACGGAGCCCGGCTCTCGTAGGAATCCGGGCGGTTGAAGTTGGTGGCGGAGCCCGGCTCCCGTAGGTGTCCATGCGGAGTCCTCCTTGCGGTTGAAGTCGTAGACGGTGCCCGGCTCCCGTAGGAATCCGGGCGGTTGAAGTTGATGGCGGAGCCCGACTCCCGTAGGAGTCCGGGCGGAGTCCTCCTTGCGGTTGAAGTCGTAGACGGAGCCCGACTCCCGTAGGAATCCGGGCGTAGTCTTCCTGCAATTAAAGTCAGGTGCGAAGTCCGGCTCCCGTAGGAGTCCGGACGGAGTTTACCAGCAGTTGAAGTTGGTGACGGAGCCCGGCTCCCGTAGGAGTCTGGGCGGAGTCCTCCTTGTGGTTGAAGTCGTGGACGGAGCATGCAAGTGTCAATATCGCTGAGAACTTCGGCAGTGGGTATTTTATACCCAACACCAGTCCCCCTACTTTCGAGTTTGAATTTCGAATGAAGGAAGTACAGAGAGATTGGCATAGCCAAAGTTGTCCCCTTGAATCCTGCGCACGACCGCCCCCAGATATTTTGGCATTAAATGTGCGCGTGCTGGAGTCTTTTCGAATCGGGGCGATACGAAGGGACCCTTCAAAATTCCCACTGGTACACTGGCCCAGGTATAGTGCAATAATGGCCCTGCCAACCGTCAGCCGCTTTTAGCCGCCTGCCGCGGTAAGTGGGATACGTGTCGAGCGCGGTCTGGCCTGGTGGGATTCGCGATCATTATGGCACCGGATCCCAGGGTCTATTTAAACCTGTCCTTCCACCTTTAGGGGCCCTATTCTGCTCCAGAGTTCTACCAGTATCTGCCCTTCCTTCGAGAGACCTATTTCTGTTGGCGTCTTCTCGGGCCATAGGCGCCCTTCGAGTCATCCCTGTCCTCGCCCCTCTGCATCCCTCTGAGCGATCTAGGTTAGTCCCAGAACCTTCATCTTTCTTCCCGCCACTTAGGGGCCTTTTCTTTGCCATTTTTTTTTTCTGTTGTATTCCTTTGAGTTAGTCTCCTCTGGCCTCCCATCCTTTGTCCTGTCTGTCTTCTTTGGGATCTTTAGAGTCTTCATTCAGAGTTATTCGAAATGTCTTCCGGCTCTTCCGCTCCCAGCGGTTCCGGGAGTTCTTCCGCCTCAACCCCCCAGGTCCCTCGCTCTGTAGATGAACCCGCATCTGGGGCTGGGCTTCGCCCGATTTTTGCATCGGGCACCATTCCCTGCTCCCTGACTCTGGATGAACTCCTTCTGATAAGGGTTCAGTATGGAGTTCCTCCGGAGTACAACCTGGAGCTGCCTGGCCCCTCCGACCGGGCTAGCACTCCCCTACCCGGTCGTTTTTGCCTGTATCAGGAGACATTCCGTGCCGGACTCCAACTTTCGCTTCCATCCTTTATTGTCGCCCTCTTCCGCTTCTTAGACATCTCTTTGGCTTCCGTTGCTCCGAATTCTTATAGGTTTTTAATAGGATTTCTCTCCCTTTGCCATGTAGTCGAGGTCCAACTGTCCCTCTCTCTATTTAGGCACTTCTATACCTTTAAGCGTCATCCTTCAGCGAAGGACTGGTGGTATTTCTCCCCTCAGTTTGGCAAGAAGGAGTTGCTGAAAGGTGCCCCCTCTTCAATCCACAACTGGAAGGGGAAATACCTCTTCGTCCACTGCCCGACCCTGAGGCTGGGCCTGCCCCCTTGGGGCTCTCTGAGGGATTCTGTCCGTCGGGCCCTCAGCCTGGGGGAAGATGACCTCCAGGCTGCCCGAAAGCTTCTCGCCTATTCTGCTCCTTCCCTTCCCAACCTTCTGAGGGAGCAATTTTTGTTCAACATTGGCCTGAGCCCTCAGGATCCTGCGAGTACTTCATCTTTTCCTTTCTCTTCTTTTTCTTCTGTCCTTTTTCTTTCTCTTTTCTTTCCTTTTTTTTTTGTGCCACTCCTTTTTCATTTCATTATTGATTTCTGATCTCTCTCCCCTTTCTCTTTCTCTTCTTCTTTTTTTTTTTTTAAGGAATGGACGTCGAAGCAGCACGGATGCTTGCTAGGGGCCTCAAGGCCCACAAAAGAAAGGGTGCCGCAGCCTCCGGGTCGGCAAAGAGGGCCAGGGTGGAGGAGTTGAGCTTGGCCGCACCCGTCCAGATGGCTCCAGCAATCGACATTCCTTCGGACACCGAACCTATGGCCCCCCGGGCTTCTTCGAGGAGTCCACCGACTGGGGCTCCCGTTTCGAGGGTCCGCCCCATGGAGGCGTCCGTAGTCGAGAGGGGGAAGAGAAGGAAGTCGGTGGCCCGCAGGGTGAGTAGCCGTCGAGCCACCACTGATGAGTCCCTTTGTTCCGAAGAGGAGCCGGAGAATCCCTTCAATGACAGGGACTTGATCAGGCGGTTGATCGACGGCTGCATCCTGCCTGAAGTCATCGAGAGGATCGACCGCACTGATCCTGAGCAGCGGGTCTGGGACTTCCTAGGGTCCTTCCTCGAGGTAAATAAATCTTCATTTAACCGGCTATTCGACCCTTGTTCTGATCTCCTTGTCGCCCTTGCAGATTGGGCACCAGCTCCTCGCCAATATCGAGCCGACAAATCGAGCGAGGAGGGACGCCGTCCAGGTGAAGGAGCGCTGTCGGGCCGAGGTCACTCGCCTTAAAGAAAAGGCAGCCGAAGTAGTCACCCTCCAAGAGGCCCTGAAAAGAGAGAAACAAGCTCGGGAGGAGGAGAAGCAGACCTTGGAGGAGACGGTGAGAAAGGCGGAGGCCGAGGTCACCAACTTGGCTGAGCAAATTCCAGTCTTGGTCTCAGAGGCCAGGGTCCTTACGGTAGAGGAATTCAAGACCTCCGTGGAGATGAGGGACCTGAATGTCCAATTCGGCCAGGAGGCATTCATCAAGGGGTTCGAGCTCTGCCAGGAGGAGGTGGCCAGAAAATTTTCGGAGCTCGACCTCAGCTTCCTGGGTGAGGAGTCTGAAGATGAGGCCGGTCCCTCTCCTGCTGCCACTGCTGCCGCAGCCCCCCTTCCAGGGACGTCGAGTTCTCCAACCCCTACCCCTGAGGTCTGAGACCTCCGACCTTGTATTTTTATTTTACCATAATTTTTCTTTTCCTTTTTGTCTTCAAGAATCATCCAATCAATAAAGTTGAATTTCTTGTCGTGGGTGGCTTCTCCCTCCTTCCTTTCTTCTCTCTATTTTTTTTTCTGTGATGAGTCGTGTCTTGACGCTTTTACCTTTCGATGGCAGTGTCCTGCAGAAGCACTTCCCCTGCCCCTGGGGATTCTGCTGAAGTCGACGATCCAGCGGTTGAAGAAGGAAGTCCTTCACTTGACGAAAAAGTCAAGGAAGATGGAAGGCGAGCTTCGCAGATTGAGAGAGGGTCATTTTGAAGCCACCGTAGAGGCCACCCACTTTCGGAATCTCCACGTGAAGGGGATCATGGAGTATAGCCGGAGGAAGGCGGACTTCGCGAAGGAGCTTGAGGAATGCAAGAAGAGTGCCAGCAGCCGAATTTGGGCTCAAGCTGCCAAGATTAGCGCTCTCAGGGTGGAACTGTCGGCTGCGATGGAGAAGATCGGCCAGCTGGGAGGAAGTTCATCCCGACTCTTGGCTCGGGCCGACAGCGACCGAGAGTGGTCGAAGAAGGTCTCCGACCTTCAGCAGCAGCTTCAGGACGCCGAGGTGAGCTACAATGTGCATCGAGCCGGTTGGCGCAGGCAGGTAGAGGAATATAAAGGGAGACTCAGGGCGGCGACCGATGAAGTCGCCCGTCTTCAGAGGCAGCCGGCTGACAGGGCTCAGCTGACTTCTGCCTGGGATTCCAATGAACTCCAGTCCCTGAGAGGAACCGTCGAAGGGCTTTCTGTCACCCTTGGAGAAAGGATGGCTGAGCTGCAGCAATTGAAGATCCAGCTGGCATACGAGCAGCAAGCCATCACGGATGCGGAGGCAGAATCTGAGGTCCTGAGAAAGAGGCATCGAGAGGTGGAGATCGAGAGCCAGCGACTTCGTCGGGCGCTCCAGGATGCGCTGCTGAAAAGGAGAGAGCTAGAAGAAGAAATTGAGAATCTAAGGCAGTCCTGGATGAGGGGTGGAGCAGATAATTCTAGGTCGGAAGGAGCAGAGCTTCCCTAGGGCTCTTTTTGTCCTTCTGTCTTTTCATGTATACATTTTCCCTTTTGTTGTTTTGTCCCACTTTTATCGTTTTGCTTTTGTTCCTTTGGCCTTCTGGGCTTTGTGGTGTATATTTCGCAAATGGAATGAAAAGGAGATTTTGTGTTACCATGCCCGCATATTGTATTAAATTGTCGTCCGCCGAACTTCTCTTGTCGTTCGACTTGTCCGACGTTGACGTCGTTGGGGGGTGCCTAGTCGTCGATGCACTGGTTTGCTTTCCTCATCGTTCACGGTCGCAGGCTCGAGCTTGGTGGTCCAAACTCTGCATTACTTCGGGGACATCGCTGTCTTCTTGACCTGTGTTGAGAGCCTTCTTAGAGGCCGGGGGTGTTTGGTAGGAACTTTCCATCTTTGTTGAGATGAGGTTCCTTAGGTCTTTGGTGTGGTTTGTCCTTCATCTATTTTCGACGTTGCTCGTCGCTCTTCCTCTTTAATTTCTCTCCTCTTTTCAGAGTGAGGGCCCCCCCTCGCTTTTTGTGGGGTTGCGTAGGAGTGTGAAGGTGCCGCTGAGGGGCCTTTCTCCTTTATCTGATCTTGTCGGGCGGTCGGGCTTCATCACCGTCAGGGTGAGGTTCTCCTCCTGTTTCCAACGGGGCCGCGGGGGCACATAAGGGCCATTGCAAGGGTCCCTCCCCCCATTCGGTCTAAAAGAATCGGACCTTCAACTTTGCTCATGTCAGGACGAGGTTCTCCTCCTGTTCCTGACATGGCTGTGGGGGCACATTAGGGCGTTGTAAGGTCTCTCCCCTCATCCGGTCTAAAAGAATCAGGCCTTTGACTTTGCTCATGTCAGGATGAGGTTCTCCTCCTGTTCCTGACATGGCTGTGGGGGCACATTAGGGCGTTGTAAGGCCTCTCCTCCCATCCGATCTAAAAGAACCGGGCCTTTGACTTTGCTCATGTCAGGACGAGCTTCTCCTCCTGTTCTTGACATGGCTGTGGGGGCACATTAGGGCGTTGTAAGGCCTCTCCCCCCATCCGATCTAAAAGAACCGGGCCTTTGACTTTGCTCATGTCAGGACGAGGTTCTCCTCCTGTTCCTGACATGGCTGTGGGGGCATATTAGGGTGTTGTAAGGCCTCTCCTCCCATCCGGTCTAAAAGAACCGGGCCTTTGACTTTGCTCATGTTAGGACGAGGTTCTCCTCCTATTCCTGACATGGCTGTGGGGGCACATTAGGGCGTTGTAAGGCCTCTCCCCCCATCCGGTCTAAAAGAACCGGGCCTTTGACTTTGCACATGTCAGGACAAGGTTCTCCTCCTGTTCCTAACATAACTTTGCTTTAATTGTTTGAAGGGGTTATACCCAGTCGTGACAAATCCATGCCAAATGGGAGGAGCATGCCAAGTCGAAAGGAATTTAGATTCAAGGCAAAATCATAAGCGATACATTTACAGGTTTCCTGGGTTCCATGGTTGTGGAAGGTCTGCTCCTCCTTGAGGCCCTCCGGCGATGGAGTCGATGGTCCCGATTGGAGGCCGATCTCCGGACTGCTCCTCCCTCCTTGGTGGCTCAGGTTGCGGCAGGGCCCTTGACCGATTTTCTCTACCCTCGGGCTGGCATCGGATGAACCTGTCGAGTCGACCTCGTCGGATGAGCTCCTCGATCTCGTCTCGAAGCTGGATGCATTCCTCCGTGTCGTGGCTGTGGTCACGGTGGTAGAGACAGAACTTGTTGGGGTTGCACTTCCCGGGGTGTGTGCGCATCCTCTCTGGCCTAGGGAGTTGCTCCCTGACCTCCATCAGTACCTGGGTCTTCGAGGCATTGAGGGGGACGTAGTTGCGAAACCTTTCCGGTGGAGAACCCCGTCGAACCCTGCGATTCGGACTCCTCTGCCTGCATACCCGAGGTGGAGTATGGGCACGCTTGTGCCCAGGAGGGGATCGAGAACACGGTCGAGCTTCCCTCAACCTTTTTTCGACTGCGGACTTACTCGAGTCTCCCGCCTGCCGCTCTCTCGCAGTCTCTTCATCCTTCATTTTGAAGGCTTCTTCCACTCGGGCGTACCCTTTAGCCCGAGCCAACAAATCAGCAAAATCTCTGGGGTACTTCTTCTCCAGGAAGAACAAAAGGTCATTCTTCCGAAGGCCGCCCTTCAGAGCGGCCATTGCGACTGATTGGTCCAAGTTCCGAACCTCCAGTGCTGTGACGTTGAAACGGTTGATGTAGGCCCGAATAGACTCCTCTTCCCTCTGCTTGATATTGATGAGAGACTCCGAACCCTTCCGGGGGTGCCGACTGCTGACAAAATGGGCCATGAATTGATGGCTCATCTGATCGAAGGAAAAGATGGTACCCGGCTTCAGAGTCGAGTATCAGTTTCTCGCCGCTCCCTTCAAGGTGGATGGGAAGGCTCGGCATAGAATGGCATCGGGAGCACCATGAAGCAGCATCATCGTTCGGAAGGCTTTCGATGATCAATCGGGTCCGAAGTCCCGTCGTAGCTTTCGAACTAGGGGAGCTTGATGTTTGGCGGGATCGGTTCCTGCATGATCATTTGAGAAAAGGGAGGGTCAGTGCAAATATCTTCACCATAAGCGGGGGGAGCATGGCAAAGTTCTTCAATCCGCCGGTTCATCTCTTGGAGTCTCCGGTCTAGGAAATCCTCTAGACTTCGAGCCTCGAGGGTCCTCTGGCAGAATGGGGGCAAAAATCTTCCAGGGGTGGAGTCGTGATCCGATTGAGGGCTCTCCACCCTCGGGTTCATTTTCCCAGGAAAGATGGGACGGCTGGCCCAAGTGGCCCACCCCACCGTCGGATTCTGGTATTCCGGCGACACCCTTTCCAGGTGCACTGATGCCTGCGGCTGCTGCTGCTGCTGCATAGCCTGCACAGCTTCAGTGAGGCCTCTGACCTGCTGCGCTAGCAGATCAAACTGCTCTGCGCCGACCGTCGTCGTCGTCGGAGGAGGTTAGGAAACAGGAGGTGAGGCCAGAGCTTGAGATCTGGCCGTGGAGGTCGTGGATCATCGCGTGGATGCCTTGCGGGGAGGCATCGAGCAAGGACCGAGTGGAGAAAGGAGGAGGGGACATCGGAGGAAATGCCCGGGGGCGGTCTCGTTGAGCGCTCCTTTAAGAACAAGGATACTGAGAAGACACAGCCCCTTCCTCTAGCGCCAATCCTATTGGTGCAAAAATTCGCTCGCACCGGAGAAGCTGGAGTCGAGGGAGTCGTGATCGCCGCTGGAACCTGCAAAAAAAGTCTAAACTGGAGGTGGGGTTGCTCCGGTAAGACCCTCCGATGCTCAAGTCAGTTCTCTACCTCAACAAGAATGGAGCGCTCGAATAAAAATTTTAGCAGAGTTTCTAGGTAAAAATAAGAGCTTATGGAATAACGTATTTGGGGTTCCCCTTTTATAGATGGAGGGGACAACAGATTGATAGTGACGCCTGAAATCGTCTGGTCATGGGCCGCCCAGAACCAGGAGGAATTTATTGCGGGGGGTAGTGGAGCAGGATCATGGCTATCGTCGTGGTTCGCCACGTGGAATCAGTTACGGGGAGTGGAGCGGCATCCGCTGTCGTGACTCGTCAGGGAGTGGTGGAATCGCACAGAATCCACCGTAGGGAGTGGAGCAGAGTCATGGCCGTTCATACGGCCTGTCAGGGAGTAATGGAGCTATGCAGGGTCCACCGCAGGGAGTGGAGCAGAGTCGTGGCCGTTAATACGGCCTGTCAGGGGGTCCAGACTTGTCGGTCGAAGTTCGATTGGAGTCGGTGGCGAGGTATGGTACCCGTAGGAGTTTGGGCGAGATCTTCCCATAGTCGGAATAGAAGATGGAGTCTGACTCTCGTAGAAGTCCGGACGCAGTCTACTTGCAGTTGAGGTCGTAGGTGGAGTCCGACTCCCGTAGGGGCCCGGATGGAGTCTTCCTGCAATTGAAATCAAAGGCAAAGTCTGGCTCCTGTAGGAGTCCGGACAAGACTTACCAGCAGTTGAAGTTGGTGACGGAGCCCGGCTCCCGTAGGAGCCCGGGTGGAGTCCTCCTTGCAGTAGAAGTCGTGGATGGAGCCCGACCCCCGTAGGAGTCCGGGCGGAGTCTTCCTTGCAGTAGAAGTCATGGACGGAGCCCGGCTCCTGTAGGAGTCCGGGTGGAGTCTTCCTTGCAGTAGGAGTCGTGGATGGAGCCCGGCTCCTGTAGGAGTCCGGGCGGAGTCTTCCTTGCAGTAGAAGTCATGGACGGAGCCCGACTCCAGTGGGAGTCCGGACGGAGTCTTCCTTGCGGTAGAAGTCGCGGATGGAGCCCGGCTCCCGTAGGAGTCCGGGCGGAGTCTTCCTTGCAGTAGAAGTCGTGGACGGAGCCCGGCTCCCATGGGAGTCCGGGCGGAGTCTTCCTTGTGGTAGAAGTCATGGACGGAGCCCGGCTCCCGTGGGAGTCCGGGCGGTTGAAGTTGGTGGCGGAGCCCGGCTCCCGTAGGAGTCCGAGCGGAGTCCTCCTTGCAGTTGAAGTCGTGGACGGAGCCCGGCTCCCATAGGAATCCGGGTGGTTGAAGTTGGTGGCGGAGTCCGACTCCCGTAGGAGTCCGAGCGGAGTCTACCTTGTGGTTGAAGTCGTAGACGGAGCCCGACTCCCGTAGGAATCCGGGCGGTTGAAGTTGGTGGCAGAGCCCGGCTCCCGTAGGAATCCGGGCGGAGTCCTCCTTGCGGTTGAAGTCATAGACGGAGCCCGGCTCCCGTAGGAATCCGAGCGGAGTCTTCCTGCAATTAAAGTCAGGTGCGAAGTCTGGCTCCCGTAGGAGTCCTGACGGAGTTTACCAGCAGTTGAAGCTGGTGGCGGAGCCCGACTCCTGTAGGAGTTCGGGCGGAGTCCTCCTTGCGGTTGAAGTCGTGAACGGAGCCCGGCTCCCGTAGGAGTCCGGGCGGTTGAAGTTGGTGGCGGAGCCCGGCTCCCGTAGGAGTCCAGGCGGAGTCCTCCTTGCGGTTGAATTCATGGATGGAGCCCGGCTCCCGTAGGAATCCGGGCGGTTGAAGTTGGTGGTGGAGCCCGGCTCCCGTAGGAGTCCGGGCGGAGTCCTCCTTGCGGTTGAAGTCGTAGACGGAGCCCGGCTCCCATAGAAATCCGGGCGGTTGAAGTTGGTGGTGGAGCCCGACTCCCGTAGGAGTCCGGACGGAGTCCTCCTTGCGGTTGAAGTCGTAGACGGAGCCCGACTCCCATAGGAATCCGGGCGGAGTCTTCCTGCAATTAAAGTTAGGTGCAAAGTCCGGCTCCCGTAGGAGTCCGGACGGAGTTTACCAGCAGTTGAAGTTGGTGACGGAGCCCTGCTCCCGTAGGAGTCCGGGCGGAGTCCTCCTTGCGGTTGAAGTCGTGGACGGAGCCTGCAAAGGTCAATCCCGCTGAGAACTTCGACTGTGGGTATTTTATACCCAACAAGATCTACAAAAGAGAATTAGATGGAGACAGATTTGCAAACTATTCCTTAATGGATATCTTAGGAAGATATCTACATGGAGCAGTATGATGGGTTTCACTTTTAGTGATAGAGATCACAAGATCTGCAAACTACATGGATCCATTTTTAGATTAGTGCAAGCATCTTGGAGTTTGATTGATACAATCAAATAGTTTGATTTCATCAAAAATAAAAAAGAACCTTGAGTTTTCAAAAGGATTAGTGGAAGGATGAGATTCTCCTGATTGGGAAGGTTGTTCCCATGTTGACTTCGATCAAGAGTTGGTTGTCAAATTAATCCTCCAGAAAGACCAAAGGAAAGCATCTTGGATCGAAGGTCTATGTAGATAGATCTGATAAGATGTTAGGCTTTCCATAGGTAAAGCACATAAACAAGGTGCTAAAGGGGTTCAGTATAGAAACTCTATGAAGAGATTTCTACCCCTTAGGTAAGACATGTTGGATTTGTGCCTTAGAAGCCAATTGTTGGTTGACACATTATGAAATTCGAGGACTTAAACTTGTACTTGTAATCTTTTTATTATCAATAAAGGATTTTTTCATTCCAATCATGTTTATGTGTCCATGATTTATTTTAAAAATTAATAAAGATGATTTTTTATATATTCTTAAAGTGTTAAAAATTTGAGACATACAATAATCTGTGGTTCATTTCTAAATGCTTCCGATCAAAGGATCATCATAGAGGACAGTGATCAATCTATTTGAGATCGGTGCATGGTTCACCTCCCTTGAGGATAGAAGAGTCTCGAGTCTACGGTGTAGAGACACTGGAGTGAAGGTGTGGGTGGTTGTTAGAGAACAACTTGCACTGAGCATGATGTCTACTCACTCGTCAATGGTCTTCTCGATGCTGCAGTGGTGTGAGTGGTTTTTTGACCTGCAGTGTCATTGGCTATTCATAGTGAGGCTACTAGGTTTAACTGTACATTTTCTTGGTCCCTGGCCATTCAAGTCTTTGCTGTGTATGTTGGCTTCAGTAAGTTTAGATTCACTATTTGGAGTAGAATGTATCTAAATGAAATCTATCAACCTTGGTAGAAAATAAGAAGTCCTATACGATTTGTGAGACTAAGTTTAGAAAGTCTTTAGCCAAAGCAAGTGTGAATACTGAAAAAGAGTTTTCATGGGATTCACAAATAAACTCAAATCGAGCCAATCTAGCATATGACTGATAATGGGGTTTGATGAGTTCTTGGTGATCTCCATCAAGTCAGAACTCACGACAGAAGGACTAAATCATACGATAACCACATCTAGGGGTTCATATTTTTATTCTACTAGATTGTCACTACATACTGCTAGGTGTCATTGATGGATTGTGAGACTCATCGGGCATCGTCTTGATGATCGATGATCCTCAAAGAGTAGAATTAAAAATATTCTAATCTATCGAAAAGAGTTTCGATGATATTATGATGGAGATCACAATATATCTCACTACCAGATAAAATGGAACCTATTGGGTCATACATTAAGGGATTTAATCTTGAATTTATCAATTGGGCTTATAAAGTTCTAATTGGGTTAGGATTTATTGAAATTCTATTAGGTTTATGAGAACCATACTAGCACACAGTTAAACCTAATTCTTTTCGGGACTTCGATTTGATCAAGTCCATAGCCTTGAACCTATCCTAAATTCATTTGGGTTTAATTGGGCTCTTAATTGTGAGCCTTAGAGGATTTGATTAAGTCAATTAGTTGGCATAATTATCCTAACATTATCTCTTCTTTATCTTCTAATTATGTCTAAGTGTGCATGTGGAATAAATGAAAGAATGGATGTGGTGCCAACTTTTATTTTTGGTAGGAACTGGGTGCCAAATCTCAGGATATTGCAAGAGAGGCCCACCCCCTCTTATGTGGCATGGCGTGGAGGAGAGAGAGGGACCATGCCCCCTCTCATATGGCAAGAAACCCTTATGTGGGGCACCTCCCCAACTACCTGACTTATATTCCATGGGGTGCTTCTTGTGAAAGAAGAGTGCCCTATAAGCCAATCACAAGTGTTGCGATGGAATTTTTCTTTGTAATTTTTCAACTCATGTAATGATATTTATTATTTAATAATAAAATGAGGTATTGATTCATCATATTAGCTATATCTTATTATGTCTAAGATTATGATGAACCTCAAAAATTAAAATAATCATTTTAGGAGATATGAATAGGTCATACTGGTGAGATCTAAAATCCTAAAATTCTAATCTTAAATATTCTTGATCGTAAGAGCATTGAGTCAGAAATCAATATTTTGGATAGACTGGAACATCTTATATTGCTCTAAGAATTGATTTTGATGATCACAAACCATTTGAGGGGACTACTAATGTATTTCTTATCCTTGGAGATTGTTTTTATGATGTTTCAGGTAGTCCAAAAAATTGAGTTTAAAAAACCTCATTTAGCATGTCAAAGTTGAAGTTTCTGCAAGATGGAGAGTTTTTTCGAAGGCTTTTGAGAGTGTCCAAGTCATTTCAAAGTATTTGCAAGTGTTCTGATAAGTTTCAAACTTTAAATGCATAAAAAATTGGATTGGCATAATATAGAATGACCCATCTAGGTCATCCCCTTTGATTGGGTAGTCAGCACGTCTATTTTTGGCTCATAGCACGTAGTGGGATGCCCCACCTGGGATGATCCATGCAGTGGGACGATTCACCTTGGACGACCTCTAAGACCTTGAGACTAAAACAGAAAGCTAAACTTTCTATCTGGCCAAATAAGGCACCCATGAGACTTCTCAGTCACAGTGGGATGACCCACCTGAGATAAACTATTTTGGGCGAGTTCGTAATGGCTAGTTTTTAGTCTATTTTTGATGCATTTAATGTGTATTAAATACTCTCCAATGGCTCTAAACCAGCTCTAAGATATTCTCAAGGATAAATGATGACTATAAATGCTCTCCTGAAGTAGAAAATCATAAGGTTTTGCAAGCAATCAATTTCAAATATGAAAAAAGCTCATTCAGCCCTAAAAGAGAGAAAAGAAGCATTTAATCACTTCACCAACCACTCTTTAGCCGTAATCAAGTATGGAATTCTTTAAGGGTGTTCAGCAAAAGCTTCTTTCCCTTGAGTATTGTATTTCCATTGCATTTATTGTATCTATTAAAGAGGATTGTGTGCTGAATTTTTTGTACCCTATTTTTCTGAAATTGTATTTGGGTTTTTGAGTTTTGGAGGGTTCCAAAACTTGATTGGGTTGATTCAAACCTTGAATCAGATTATTAAGGGTTGGCTTATATCTGAAAAATAAGTGTTCTTGCTTGGATAGTAAGAGTCAGAGATATCTGACGTGGTGTAATCCTTTGAATTCATTTAGTGGATTGAATTTCAAGTAGGGACTTAGGAAGTAGATGTAGGTGCAAGGTTGGCACCGAACCACTATAAATTCTTTGTGTTTGTTGTGCTTGCCTCTCTTTACTTGTTCTTTGTGCCCTATACTTACAATCTTATCATTTGTATTTGAATCTATTTTTATTAGAATTCAACCCTCTCCACTCAAACACTTTAGCATATTGTTTTAGTGCACTAATCTTTAAAATTTTAAAAAGATCTAATTCAACCCTCCTTTGGGGCTCCATATCTAGGCAACAAGTGATAGCAGAGTCCGATGCTCTAGTTCTTGCTTGATTTAACCATCAAGAGCTAAAGATCAATGGCAGTCCAATTTGACACATCCCTAACTGAGGGGCAATCCACAAACCGACCTTCACTTTTCAATGGGTCAAACTACACATATTGGAAAGTTCAGATGAGAATTTTCATTCAAGCACTTGACTATGATATGTGGAGTGTCATAGTAAATGGACCACACACACCCACTAAATTGATTGATGGTGTGTGTCTTCCTAAGCTGGAAGGTGAATGGGATGAACTTGATAAGAAAATAGCTCAGCTCAATGCTAAAGCCATGAATATTTTATATTATACTTTGAATGTTAGTGAATTTAATCATATTTCTACATGCAACTCAGCCAAAGAGATTTGGGATAGTTTAGAAGTCACACACGAAGGCACAAACCAAGTAAAAGAATCTAAGATCAATATGCTTATGCATAACTATGAACTATTTTAAATGGAACCTGAAGAAATAATAACTCAAATATTCACTCATTTCACTGACATCATAAATAGTTTAAAAAATCTTGGCAAATATTATTCTAACAGTGATCTTGTGAGAAAAGTGCTCAGATCCTTATCAAAATCATGGGAGGCAAAAGTCACTGCAATTCAAGAGGCCAAAAATTTGAATACTCTACCATTGGAGGAGCTGCTTGGATCCCTCATGACTCACAAGCTGATCATGAAGTAACACTGTGAGGAGGAAACCAAAAGAAAGAGGACCATATCTATCAAGTCGATAGCTCAAAAAGAAGAAGACATAGAAAAATCAGACAATAGTGAGGAAGATGAGGACTTGGTCCTGATTATCAAAAAAATTAGATGCTTCATGAGGAGAAAAAGATAAGGGACCAAGAGAAGACCACCAGTCAAGGGGGAGCCGAGCAAAGAAAAAGAAAAGAAATAGTCCATCATCTACTATGAATGCAAGAAGCTGGACCACTTCAGATCAGAATGCCCCCAGCTCAAGAAAGGTCAAAAAAAGTTCAAGAAGAAGAAGGCTATGATGGCTACATGGAGTGACAATGATAACTCTACCATTGATGAAGAAAGTCATGAAGAAGCCAACCTATGCCTTAAGACACATGAAAATGAGGTATCACCCAAAACTCAAAAGTGAATTTACTTATGATGAACTGTTAGAAGCTTTTCATAAGCTTTTGAATGACCTAAAAGAATTAGGAACAAAAAATAAAAATTTGAAATCAAGAAACCATGCATTAGCTAAGGAAAAAGAAGAAGTTGATAAGAAAAATGAAAAATTATAACTAAAGAATCAATCTCTAATAAAAGAAAAAGATGAAATTTTTAGTCAAAATGAAACTCTTGTAAAAAAAATCAAGAACTAAAGGAAGAGATAACCAAGTTAAAATCTCTAGTTGACAGATTTACATTAAGTTCAAACAAACTTTAGATGATCATTGACAGTCAAAAAGCTATATATGATAAAGCCGGAGTTGGCTATAACACTCTAAGAAAGCAAAAGTTTTTGAAAAATATTTTTGTCAATGCATCTACAAGAAAACTGTCAAATATTACTTGTTTTAGATGTGGCAAGGTTGGGCATAAAGCTTATTCATGTTTATCAAATAAATTTGATACCAAAAATATTAAAAAAAATATGGATTCCAAAAAGAACCATTATGACTAACTCCAAAGGACCCAAGTTAGCTTGGGTACCTAAGGTTAAAAATTGATTTCATGTGTGTAGATATGTCTTGTATCCCAAGCAATAAAATGGAAGTAGTATCTCGACAGTGGATGCTCAAGACACATGACTGGTAATGAATCTCAATTCATCACATTGGAAGCCAAAAATAGAAGGATGGTTACCTTTGGAGATAATGGCAAAGAGAAGATCATCGGTATTGGTAACATTAGTATCACTTCCTTTATTTGTATTGAAAATATATTACTTGTAGATGATCTTAAACATAATCTTTTAGGTATTAGCCAATTATGTGGAAAAGATTATAAAGTAGTTTTTGAATCATCTATGTGCATAGTAACTAGTCCCATTGATGTTAGCATTAGATTTATTGGACATAGGCATGACAATATATACATAGTTGATTTGGATGATCTATCCTTGTAAAATATGCAATGTCTTGTGGCCATAAATGCTAAAATTAATGAGACTAGTTGGCTTTGGCACCATAGGTTTGTACATATTAGTATGGATACACTTTCTAAAATTATTAAACAAGATTTAGTTTTTGATTTGCCAAAAATTAATTTTGATAAAGATAAAATTTATGATTCATGTTAATTAGGTAAGCAAACAAGAGTTTTCTTTAAATCTAAAAATATTATTTCAACTTCTAAACCTTTAGAACTCCTACATATGGATTTATTTGGTCCTATAAGGACAACTAGTCTAGAAGAAAAGAGATATGGTTTTGTAGTCATTGATGATTTTTTGTATTTTACTTGTGTTTTATTTTTAGCTTCTAAGGATGAAGCATTTTCAGCATTCTCTAAGTTTTGTCGAAAGATTTTGAATGGAAAAGGTTTATCAATTGTTTCTATTCGAAGTGACCTTGATACTAAATTTGAAAACAAAGATTTTGAAAAGTTTTATGATGAAAAGGGCATAGATCATAACTTCTCAGCACCTAGAACATCATAATAAAATAGAGTTATTGAAAAAAAAATAAAATTTTAGAAGAAATGGCCCGTACCATGCTATGTGAAAGCAAACTCCCAAAATATTTTTGGGTAGAGGCAATTAACATAGCATATTACATTTTAAACCGTGCTTTAATAAGATCTATTTTAAAGAAAACACCTTATGAATTATAAAAAGATAAAAAATCTAACATAAGTTATTTTCATATTTTTGGTTGTCGGTGTTTTATTTTGAATAATGGCAAAGATAGCTTAGACAAATTTGATACTAAATCTGATGAAGCTATCTTTCTTGGTTATTCCACTTCTAGCAAAACCTTTAGAGTATTCAATAAAAGAACAATAGTAGTGAAAGAGTCAATTCATATTATTTTTGATGAAACTAATGATCTTTCATCAAGAAAGAGAGAGAATGCTGATGATGCAAGTATCATAGAAGATGGGGTGAAAGAACTCACCCTCAATGACTCAAATGAGTAAAATAAAGATCAATTGGGTGAAAGCATCAATGATCAGAACATTCAAGAACAACCTAAAGATACAGATAATCTTTCAAAGAAATGAAGGTATATCCACAATCATCCTAAAGAATTAATAATTGGTGATCCAGTATAAGGAGTAAGAACTAGATCTTCACTCAGAGATGTTTGTAATTATGTAGCTTTTATTTCACATCTAGAACCTAAAACAATAGATAAAGCTGAAAAGAAATATAACTTGATAATTACCATGCAAAAAAAGCTAAATCAATTTGAAAGAAATAATGTATAGACACTAGTTGCTAGACCTAAAAATCATCCCATAATAGGAACTAAATGGATTTATAGGAACAAATTAGATGAAGATGAAAATGTAATATGAAATAAAGTAAGATTAGTTGCTAAAGGATACAATCAACAAGAAAGAATTAATTTTAATGAAATATTTGCTCCTGTTACTAGACTAGAAGCAATAAGAATGCTATTTGCTTTTGCTTGTTTTATAAACTTTAAATTATTTCAAATGGATGTTAAGAGTACTTTTCTTATTGGTTATATTGCTGAAGAAGTATATGTAGAACAACCTTCTGATTTTGAAAATCATAAATTTTTAGATTATATATTTAAGTTAAATAATGCTTTATATAGATTAAAACAGGCTCCTAGGGCATGGTATGAAAGATTAAGTAAGTTTTTATTAAAAAATAATTTTTCAAAAGGAAAAGTTGATACTACTCTTTTTATAAAAAGAAAAGATAAAGAAAATCTAGTCATACAGATATATGTTGATGATATTATATTTGGATCTACTAATGAAGATTTGTGTCAAGAGTTTGCCAAGCTCATGCAAGGAGAGTTCGAGATGAGCATGATGGAAGAACTTAATTTCTTCCTCGAACTCCAGATTAAACAAACAAAAGAAGGGATCTTCGTCACCTAAAGTAAGTATACAAGAGAATTATTAAAAAAATTTAGAATGGAGAGCTCAAAAATTAAAAGTACACCTATGATCCCTTTTTGTAAATTAGATAAAGATGAGTATGGTAAAAATATTGATTTAAAGCTCTATAGAGGCATGATAGGCTCTTTACTATATCTGTCTGCAAGTAGACTTGATATAATATTCAGTGTATGCATGTGTGCTAGATATCAATCTAATCCTCAAAAATCTTACTTAAATACTGTTAAGAGAATTTTTAGATACTTAAAAGGAATACAAAATCTAGATCTTTGGTTTTCAAAATAATCTTCTATGGACTTAATAGGTTACTCAGATGCAGACTTTGCTGAATGTAAACTAGATAGGAAAGGTACTAGTAGAACTTGCCACTTTTTAGGAGTAAACTTAATCTCTTGGTTCAGCAAGAAGCAAAATTCAATGGCATTGTCTACGGTCGAGGTCGAATATATTACAACTGGACGTTGCTGTGCTCAAATCCTGTGGATTAAGCAACAACTCATAGATTTTAGTATTGAACTTAAAAATATCCCCATAAAATATGATAATACTAGTGCCATCAATTTGATCAAAAATCTAATTCAATACTCTAGGTCAAAATATATTAAAATTAGACATCATTTCATAAGAGAACATATTCAAAATAATGATATAACACTTGAATACATAAACACTAAAAAATAACTAGCTGATAATTTCACTAAAGCATTAAATGAAAATAAATTTTATGAAATTAGAAGAGAATTGAGCATCTTAGACCCTTCTGCTTGAATTTCAATCATAATTTTACTTCCAAAATTCATTTAAAATTTCTTGACTTCATTATCCTAATCTTGGGAGCCATCTATCATTTTTTAAAAATTTTTCAAGTCAATTAAAAATCCACCAGTGCTATTCAGATACCTTCTCAGATTTTTTCCTATTGAAATATTCAACCAAAAATCTCATCAAAATTTATCTAAACCTTTCAATGATCATGTTAGCTCGATATGAGTAATTTCAAATTTTTTAATTTGAATTTTTCTTCATTTCTAAATCTTTTTCTCATCGCTTGAATCTTTTCTAGATGGGACGACCCATGTGGGATGTCCCAATTGACCGATAAACTCTTTTCAAGTGAGCCAAACTGAACCCTATTTTATTAGAAAAGGGTTCTGAGACATCTCAAATCCAAAGACTCTTCTAGTCCCTCTCATCCCAACCTAGGAACCTCATCCTAGATCTCTCAAAAATCCCAAAATCTCTTAAAACTGAGGTCTACTCTCTCCAAATTTCTTGCTCTCACAGCTCATTCTCTTGTTTTCCCTAAATTCCAAACCCTAACCCACAAATCCATGAGAAACTCTCCAAAAATTGTCTTCTCTTCTTAAGTTTCACTTCAATCCACATCCTTCTCCATCCTCTTGACCATTATTCATCCTCTTCTTAGGACATGGCCCCCAAAATGAGAATGCCACAAAGAAGGAAGTTCGTTAGATCCTTGGAGGTAGAGGAAAGGAGGAAGAAGGCAGCACATGAGCCGACCCAAGCATCTCCACCAGTCACTCCAAGTAAGATTCTCCTATCTGCAAGGAAGGTTGCTTTGGGTAGAAACGTAGCTTCAAATTTTTGAGGCATGATGGTTTTTCTATTAGAGAAAAACTAATTAAGCAAGGGTGGAAGTCTTTCTTAAGTTTGTCTGAGCCAGTGTATATTGATTTGGTCAAGAAATTTTATTCAAATTTGATTTTCTCTAATAATATTTTGAGATCTACTATGAAGAAAGTCCAAATTATCTTAAATGCAACTGGGCTAGAAAGATTCCTTCAGATGCCTTATGAGGGTAGTTGCCTAGATGAGCTATCCAAAAAGAAAATTAGACTTAGAACTATTCTTGGGAGAGATGATGTGGAAGATTTTCTGAAAATTGAAGCCAAAAATCTAAGTGTGGAGATGAGGCTGCTCCACTATATGGTGTCTAAGATTTTCTTCCTCAGAGGAGGAAGATATGATTTGATGAGTGATAGAGATATTTGTCTGATACACCATGTAGTTTCTGAGACTCCCCTGAACCTACCTTTCTTGATGATCGATGCCATGAGGGAAGCCTTGAATAGATCCAAGGCTCTCTGGCCATATGGCATGGCTCTCACTATAATTTTTAGGGAGTCTGGAGTGAGTATTAAGGGGGAGATTATTTGTAGATTGTCATATACTGACACCTACAACAATCACTCTCTTAGCTGCATGGGTTTTGTGAGAGTTGATGGTCGTTGAGCCAAGGGACGAGCTGCAGCAATTGAGGAGGAGGATGAGGAGGAGGAGGAGCATGCTGAGGGGGAGGGTCCATCTTCTCCTGTGCCCAGGTTGAGTCTAGTTGTTCACTATATTTCAAAGCCTGATGTAGGATCCTCGGTCAGAGACCCTCATTGAGCCGTACCATGCCTACTTTTAGCTTGGGAGATGTTGATATGGGATAGCTTGCTGAGAGAGTTGCAGAGATTTTATCTATTCAACTATAGTAGTTTCAGAATCAACTTCTTCAGCAGTCTCACCAGTTCCAGTAGCAGATTCTACAACAGGTTCTCCAGCAACAGGCACAACAGTAGCCACATCAACCACAACAGTTTCATCCAGCTCCATCGAGTGCCTTCTCTGATTCTTCCTTGGACTCTTCTATTATGCTACACATTTTTTATTTGATAGAGCTCTTGTCTGACTTGAGTACTAGACTGGAGGGTGTGGAGAGCTCCCTTCTCAAATTCAGTGGTAGGATTTTTGATATAAAGAGGGAGGTCAGACGAGTTGTAGTCTCTCTCTGTTAGAGTAGGCACATTGACTTCTTCTACACCACAGATGGATGACCTGGCTCGAAAGATAGAGAGACTCTACAGCCAGCTTCATTCCTCTCTTGAGCTGCTTTGGACAGACATTAGAGACTCTAGAGACCTCGTATCTGCTGATCTAAATCGGCTTTGACTTACTGTGAGGGCGATCTTGTCTTACTTGATGCCATCAAGACTCAACTTCAGTCTAGGCCCTCTGCATCTAGTGAGCCAGCCTTTGTTCAGCCTATTGCTTTCCATCCTCGGGTATTTTCCTTTCGGTCCAGACCCTTCGATCGAGGATGAGGCTGATCATGTCTTACACTTTTTGATCTCATGCTCGATGCCTGGTCTCACTGATTTCATCATTTTGTATTAGATTACTTAGTTATATCTTATACATTGGATGTATGAGAGCTTTATACTCTTTATGACTCTTGTAACCTCTCTTTTTGATGTTAATGAATGAGGTTTTTATCATTTCATTTGGCTCATTTTTTTTTGAATGAATGAATGAATGAATGCCTATTATACTTAAATGAATGCACGATTACATTGATATCTGATATGCAATCATGAAAAATTTTACTCCCTTTAGTCCAATTTTTTTTGATGATGTCAAAAAGGGAGACAATGGTATCATAATGGAGAAAGTAGTATATCATCTATCTAATTTTTTTTTTTTATATTTACATGTTCTTTTAATTTTTTTTACTCTGATACAATATTTGGCACTGATACACCTCAGATACGCTCATATTTTTTTTTTACTCTGATACATCTATTTTTATCCTCACTTTGATACTATTTGAAAAATTACTCTGATACGTCTATTTTTCTTAAGTGCTTTGGTATTTTTGATAATTTTATTTTTACATGAATGCCAAAATATCTTGACATATTCATTTTTGATTTTATAAAATACTTCAATTTTTTCTCTTTTAATTCTTGTTCAAGTGGTGTCATTCTTGCTTTAAGATCAAAACATTCTTTCACACTTAGTGCTGTGATAACTAAAAACAAGAAAGAAAAGAACGAAACACTTTTATGAATCATCTGTGCTTCAATAAGAAAATTTATCAAATTAAACACTCTTTATATAAGAAAAGGGGAGATCTTTTTCAAAATGATCAAAATAATCTACTTCATACAAGAAAGGGGGGGATTTTGATTGAATAAGAATAATTTTTTGAAATACTCTGATACCTTCACAAATGGTTTCAGCAAAATGAATTAAATCATTAAAGTTTACTGAAAATATGTATATCATGATATTCTATATTGAATCTTTGCCATAATTCTACTAGTGCTTCATAAACCCAAATTCTTTGAGCTTTAAAAATATATTTTATGAACACTCAAATATTTTGTCATCATCAAAAAGGAGGAGATTGTTGCTCCAAGAATTGATTTTGATGATTACAAACTATTTGAGGAGACTGCTAATGTGTTTCTTATCCTTGGTGATTATTTTTATGATATTTTAGATAGTCCAAGAAATTGAGTTTAAAAAGCCTCATCTAGCATGCCAAAGTTGAAGTTTCTATAAGATGGAGAGTTCTTTTCGAAGGCTTTTGAGAGTGTCCAAGTCATTTGAACGTATTTGAAAGTGTTCTAATAAGTTTCGAACTTTAAATGAATAAAAAATTAGAATGGCACAAAATGGGGTGACCCATCTGGATCATCTCCTTTCATTGGGTAGCGGGCACGTCTATTTTTGGCTCATGGCATGCAATGGGGCGATCCACCTGGGATGATCCATGCAGTGGGACGATCCATCTGGGATGACCCCTGAGACCCTAAGACCAAAACAGAAAGCTAAACTTTCTGTCTGGCCAAATGAGGCATCCCATGGGACTTCTCAGTCACAGTAGGATGACCCACCTGGGACGATCTATTCTGGGTAAGTTCGTAATGGCTAGTTTTCAGTCCATTTTTTGTGCATTTAATGTGCATTAAACACTCTCCATTGGCTCTAAACCAATTCTAAGATATTTTCAAGGATAAATGATAACTATAAATGCTCTCTTGAAGTAAAAAATCATAAGATTTTGCAAGCATTCAATTTCAAATCAGAAAAAAGCTCATTCAGTCCTAAAAGAGAGAAAAGAAGTATTTAATCACTTCACCAATCACTCTCCAGCAACAATTAAGCATGAAATTTTTGAGGGTGTTCAGCAAAAGCTTCTTTCCCTTGAATATTATATTTTCATTGCATTTATTGTATCTATTAAAGGGGATTATGTACTGAATTTTTTGTACCCTATTTTTTTGAAATTATATTTGGGCTTTTGAGTTTTGGGAGGTTTCAAAACTCAGTTGGGTTGATCCGAACTTTGAATCGAATTATTGAGGATTGGCTTGTACCTGAAAAATAAGTATTCTTGCTTAGATAGCAAGGGTCGGAGGTGTCTGATGTGGTGTAATCCTTTGAATCCATTTAGTGGATTGAATTCCTAAGTAAAAACTTGGGGAGTGGATGTAGGTGTAAGGTTTGCATCGAACTATTATAAATTCTTTATGTTTGTTGTGCTTATCTCTCTTTACTTGTTCTTTATACCCTATACTTGCAATCTTATCATTTGTGTTTGAATTTATTTTTATTAAAATTCAAACCTCTCCACTCAAATACTTTAGCATATTGTTTTAGTGCACTAATCTTTAAAATTTTAAAAAAACTCAATTCACCCTCCCTCTTGGGCTCCATATCTAGGAAATATCCTATGTATGCTCGATGAAGAGGGTGGCAGATCTCACTAACCACTTGTGTGTTAGACACTAATACAAGGATGTGGGTGTTCATTTAGAAAATGAGTCCACTGAATTGACTCGATGAAAGAGAACATCTTATGGAAGCCTTAATTGCATATCAAAGATGGTTCTCTAAGTGAGAGTTGTACAAGTGATCCTTAGATGTGAGACCACCATAGAATCTTTTGCACATGAACTCATATTTTGGTTCATACCCAGACATGACATTAAAACATGTATGGGGTGTTCTGGATATGATGGAGTGTGTATGAAGGTTGTGAGTAGGTCAACTGAAATCGATCACTCCTAGTAAGAGAAGATCACATCCTACGTATTCTCAATCCTAGATGACTTGAGAAAAGTCTTTTGACCAAAAGCAGAAAGGAGATTGAAAAGAGTTTCTAATGCTTCTTCATCGGAGTCATCATTTGTTAATTGAGAATCGATAGAAATATGTGTTTGAGTTTGATATGGTTCCATACTCATGAATATATTCAAGATGCAGGGATGATCAAAAGATTGAATTACATGATAACTTATCACTGAATGGTGTATTTGATATTTCTATCAAATTTTACATCTACTGGGTAGTCATGATACGTTTCTAGATGTCAATCTTGACTTGTAGGTTTGATCAAATTAAGGAGTTTAATTTGATCGCTAATTAGAAAGGATTCTAATTGTTGAACTCAGGTTAACTCGATTGGACCTTAATCAATTAAATTAGAATCTAATCAAATTTGATCAACTTGCACCTAGACCTACTACTGGTTAGATGTAGAATCCAATGGATCACACACATATAAAAATTAACCAAAAATTCTTTTGAAAAAGGTTGATTAGAATTTTGGATTCAATCAAGATTCTGGTAAGCATGCTAGCACGTGTGAAAACATCCCTTCTCTGGTCGCACGTGCAGATGAGGGTGCTGATCGATATATCATTGATAAGAGTCTTTCTGCTTGAAGAAACTCTTATCTCTGATAATCAGATCAGATAGGCCTTTTGGATGAGGCATGTCCCTCCCATTTGGCATCCCCCTGGTGGCTATAAAATGGCTGGGGCGCTGGGTGTCCGAGTGATTCTAAAAGAGTTTTCAATTTTGGCTCTGTTGCTCTTCTTTCTTTCTTACAACTGAAAGAATAATATCCTACAAGCCAATCGCATATGGGATGTGATAGGATATTTTTATAATTTATCTTTCAAACTCATATAAATTGATATTTATTATTAATAAAATAGATATTTTTGATTCACTATATGCTGCATCTTATTAATTTTAAGATTATAATGAACCCCATAGATCTGGATAATAGTTTTAAAATCATGATAAGATCACGTCAGTGAGACCTAATTCTTTGATAGCCCTGATCTAAAATATTTTTAGTCATTGGTACATTGAGTCAGGGATCAATGATACCGGTAAGATTGGCATGTCCTACGTATGCTCAGAAATGAGGATGGTTGATCTCACAACCACTTATGTGGTGATAGTAATACGAGGATATGGGTGCTCATTGAGAATGAGTTCACTGAATTGACCTACGAGAGAATATCAAATGGATTCTTATTTACATGTCAACTGATAATTCTCTAGTGGGAGTTGTGTAAATGATCCTTAGACCTGAGGTCACCATGATACCTTGTGTACATGGATCCATATTTTGATTCACTACCTAGCATGGTTCTTTGATCCTTGTGTGTGGTGTTCTGGATATGGTGAAGTATGCATGAAGGTTGTAAGTGATCAATAAGGGATCAGTCACTCTTAATAAGGGGAGCGAATATCCTATGTGATCTCATAAGATGATGATTCTGGAAGTCTTTGGCCAAAGCAAGATGATAATTAGAAAAAAAAGATTTCTAATATATCGTCAACTAAATCATCACCTTCTGATCGAGATACATAATCATAAGTGATTGGATTTGACATATTTCTAAATCCATAGCTCATCTGGGATATTGTTTGATTGAAAGATTGAATTACACGAAAACTTACCACTAAAGGATATTTTGATAATTTTTTATCAAAATTTTAAATCTTTCAGATAGTTATGACATATTGCTAGATATCAATCTTGACTTGTGGGCTCATCAGAATTAAAAAAAATTAATTCTGGAGTCAATTTGGAAGAGTCCAAATTGATTGGGACTCTTCGGGTGATCTAATCTTATCGGATTTGGGTTACGTCGAAAGTCTTAGTCCACTACTGACTAGATTTAGTACCCAATGGGTCACACACTTTGGGATTTGGCCTTGATCTGATCTAATTAAAGTTTAATATAAATTTTATGGGTTAATTTGATATGCTAGCATATTGTATTAACCCAAGTTCCCAAATTAGTTTAGATCAAATTGTTTGAGCTAACCTAGACCGGTTGGCTTTGACCTAATGGGATTGGGTCAATTTGGATTGGATCTTTATCCAACCTGAAAGAGTTTCAAGTAGAGAAGGAGTCCTCTACATCCATCAGAAGTCATAGCAAAAAATAAATGCCACCCACCTTTAATTGGCATGAGAAGTGGAGAGTCCTTCTTAATGAAAGCTCTTAACTATTATGCGTTACCTCAAATTCTCGATTAGTTCTCCTATGATTTGATACCAAATTTAATTCAAATTTTTATGGCATGTACCAGACTAAGATCCTTCTAATCCAAGTATCTAAATCACCAAAAATTCACTTGGTGAATTTATTTGGCATGTGGGACATTGGAGTGCCAAAGGTTGGCGCCCCATGGTCTCGTGTGATGTCCCTTGGTCCTCTATTTATGGGAGATACCCTAGATGGTTTATTGTGATGATTTTTATCTAAGACTAAAAGAGTGGATGTGGTAAATATAATAAAAAAATTGAAAAAACTCTGAAAAAAAAAGAAAAAATTTTGAGTGGCAAAAGTTGCTACTAGGGTGGTGAGATTTTCAGTAAGTGTTGCTTGAGTGCCCTAGAATTTAATTTTTTCATATGTTAGAGTCAAAAATAAAATTCTAGGTTATATGACATCTGAAGAGTATCTTCTTGGTGTCATTTTGATGGTGAGATCGAAAGCAATTGGGTTTTGATGCGATCGTGACGTAAGTTCAAAGCTGGCAGTGTTATTAAGAAGACAAGGCTACGGTAGCGCATCGGTTGGGAAGGACTTTGGCCAACTTCCGTGTGGATCACCATTGGAGGCTTCTACCTTGGGATCTTGTGGAGAACACCAATATGTCACTTTTTTATATTAGTTAAAGTATAATTTTCTATCTCTTTGCATGCTCGAATTTGCTTTAATCATGATCGACAAAGTGATTCTAAGGTTTTGGATTTGACTTGATTGTTTTATTTGATAAGGCTATTGATTTGCTTGTTTTAAAATTTTTAAAAATTATTTTCCACTGTGTGGCCAAAATTCAATAGTGGTATCAGAGCTACCTTTATCTAATTCGATCAAACAAGTACAATAGTTATGCATAGCATCATTCTTGTGTATATCTTGTCAAAAAAATTTTGCATTGATTTATAACATCAATCTTTTAAACTCAAAAATTATTTTTGACTTTATATATGCCATGATACATAATTTTAGTTATTAAATTATTAATTTATGATAATTTTAAAATTTGTATTATCATGGTTGTATGATGCTCAAATTGATGCATTGTTAAGGATGCAATGCATGCCTAATGCGATTAGGGTTCGCTATTTTTCTTTGATATACTTGATATATGTTTTGATTTCCATTACACCCTTATATAATTTTAGTATGTCATATGATTGCTGTTTAGAATAGTAGAAGCATATCAAATTGCATAATTTGTAGTGTACATTTTATGTGGTTGTAGTTAGGATGTGCTGAGACCAATTTAAAGTCCCTCGTAAAATGATTATATTAAGTTGTAATGTTGGGATTCATTTTATTAATCAAAAGTTAAATTCTTAAGATCAATTGGTGTCAAAGAAAGTGTCAAAGATGGTTTTCTAATTAGGTCCATATGCTGTCCTAACCAATTCTATTGGTGTCTAGAAAAGCTATGGAGAGCCTCCCACCTACATACTTGGCCAATTTGATCTTGTTGATTTTCAGACTTAAATTGATTAGTGATGTAGACATTACAAGGGCCTTCCTTCAAACTTGATCGATAGAGTATGTCAAGATCTTAGTGAGCTTGTTGTGCTATCCACAAGGCTTAGTATAGAAATTGACATAATATTGATCAAGTGCATATTGATGCTTATGGCATATTTGAATGGTGTTGTTTTGTTGTGCTATTTACAAGGACAGTATTATTTAAGTATGACCATATAGGATTGAAGGATCAACTTAACTAGAATACTATAGTTTGTTGTGCTATCCATAAGACTATATGTAATCTAGAGGCCAGACTAAATGATGTTGAGAATTATAAAGGTACAATTAGTAAAGAGTTATCTACTCTTGAACTCATGAATGCTTGTTGTGCTATCCACAAGATGTTTGTGAGGAATAGGAATCTCAACCCCACTAAGAATATTAGAATGTTTTTCGATTTTCATACTTGAGGGCTATAAAGTTCGATAAAATAGTGGAAGACATAATTAGATAAAAATCTTAGTCTAGTTATGCATGTCATCATGAGTTATCTGCTTATATTATGTTCTTGTTATTATAGATAACTACCATATGGCATCCTCACTTTCACTTAGAGGTATCCTAGATGCAAACAAATTGATTGGATCGAACTATGTCGACTGGTTAAGGAACTTGAGAATTGTTCTCACTCAGGAGAAAGTCTCCTACATTTTGGATACACCTGCTCCAGATTCTCTTAGGGAAGATGCTTTCGAGGAGGATAGGAATGCTTACAAGATATGAAAAGATGATAGTGTGACTGTCAAATGTATCATGCTTGCCTCAATAAGTAATGAGCTTCAGAGATAGCATGAGGAAATGGACGTTCCCTCTATTCTCCTTAATCTTAAGGAGATATATGGGGAACAAAGTCAGGCTACTCGATATGAGATATCAAAGTAGTTATTCTGTGCTCATATGACTGAAGGTTCTTTCATACAAATGCATATCCTAAAGATGATTGATTTGATCACTCGTTTGGGATAACTGAGTTTAGCCATGGATAGTGAACTGAACCAGAATTTGATCCTACAGTCTCTCTCTGACTCTTTTTCTCAATTTATCATTAATTATCATATGAACAAACTGAACATCAGCTTATCAGAATTGCTGAACATGCTGAAAATAGTAGAGAGCCATTTCAAGGGTAAAAAAGCTCAGGTTCTTCATGTTGATAAGATCAGCAAGAAGAAGACAAAGAAGGGTTCCAAAAAAAATTTAACCTTAAGGCTAACATCTTTAAGAAGAAGATAAAGAAGGTCTCCGCCAAAGGTACTTGTTATCACTATGGCAAGGAGAGCCATTGGAAGAGAAATTGCGAGGAGTATCTTACAACCGTGAAATTGGCAAGCATTGCTAAAAGTTTGTATACGAAACAAACTAATTTATCATTAAGTACTTCATTTTTAGATTTTTGGATATTAGATATCGCCTGTGGTTCACACCTTTATAAATCTTTGCAGGGTCTACAGAAAATAAGAAATCTGAATAAAGATGACTTTGAGCTGTTCGGCGCTAATGGAGAGTCCATTTAGGTTGAAGCCGTAGGAATCAAGATTTTGAAGTTGCCTTCAGGCAAAGTTTTGAAACTAAAGATCTGTTATTATATTTTTAATATTATTAGAAATATTATTTTTGTACCATTATTATTGGAACAAGATTTTAAAATAATTATAAAGAATAATGATTGTTCTATTTATTTTTCTAATGAATATTATGGAAGTGCTTTTATTAATAATGGTCTTATGTTTCTTTCACTTAATGATAATGTGCTTCATGTTGATAATATGAAGAAAAAAAAGAGAAAGAATGTGAATATCACATACCTTTGGCATTGCCGACTTGGCCATATAAATGAGTTAAGGATTAACAAGTTATACAAAGATAATTTCTTTGATCCTTATGATTATGAATCATTTGAAACTTGTGAATTTTACCTCATGAAAAAAATGATCAAGACTCCATTTACTGGACATGGAGATTGGGTGAGTGATATTTTGGACCTTGTACATACTGATTTATGTGATCCAATGTTGACTCAAGCCAGAGGTGGATACTCTTACTTCATTACGTTTACTGATGATAGATCAAGATTTGGATATGCATATTTAATAAAATATAAATTTGAAGTTTTTGATAAATTTAAAGAGTATCAAAGAATGATCGAAAAATAAACTGATAAAAGTATTAAAACTCTTTGATCGGATCGAGGAAGAGAATACTTATCTAGTGAGTTTCTTGATTATTTAAAATAAAATAGAATACTCTCTCAATGGATACCTCCTTATACTCCACAATTAAATAGAATTATGAAAAGAAGGAATCACACTTTATTAGATATGGTGCGGTCCATGATGTGTTTCATTAATCTTTCAATATCTTTTTGGAGATACACCTTCGATGCTGTAACATATATTTTAAATAAAATACCTTCTAAATCTATTTCTAGCACTCCATATAAAATATGAAAAAAAAAATTCAATCTTAAGCATCTTAAGATTTGGAGTTGTTCGGCTTATGTGAAAAATATTGATGGACATAAGCTGGATGTTAGATCAGAAAAATACAAATTTGTAGGTTATCCCAAGGAGAGTATAGGATACTACTTCTATAATCCTACTCAACAAAAGATGTTTGTTGGTAGGCATGTCATTTTTCTAGAGAAAGAGTTTATCCAAAAAGGAGATAATGGGAGGTCTGTTGAACTTGAGAAAGTTCAAAACCTACAATCTATCCAAGATTCACCAAATAGTTTCCAACCAAATGTGCCCATTGTTGAGGAATAGCCACTTCACATACCTCTTCTCCAAAGATCAAGTAGAGTGTGTAGTGTACCACTCAGGTATAGTTTTATCATTGAAAATGACAACACAACCCACATTATTGAGAATGATGATCCCATGACCTATTCAGAAGCTGTTATAAGTAGTGACTCTGACAAGTGGCTCAACGCCATGAAATTTGAAATGAACTCCATATATGCCAACCAAGTATAGACTTTGATTGATGCACCTAAGGGTGTGATCCCAATAGGCTGCAAATGGGTCTTCAAAAAGAAGATTAGAGTAGATGGCCAGGTACAAACCTATAAGGCTAGACTGGTGGCAAAAGATTTCAGACAAAAATAAGGTGTTGGTTATAAAGAAACCTTTTCACCGATAGCCATGCTCAAGTCTATTCGGATAATGCTTGCTATTGCAGCATACCATGACTATGAGATCTGACAAATGGATGTCAAGACTGCCTTCCTCAATGAAAGAAGTCTATATGACTTAGTCAGAGAGATTTGTCTCTAGTGGGAGAGCAAATCAGGTATGCAAGCTAAATAAATCTATTTATGGATTAAAGCAAGCATCGAGGAGCTGAAACATCCATTTTGATGAGATAGTCAAATCGTTTGGCTTTATCAAAAATATGAATGAACTTTGTGTGTATAAAAAGACTAATGGGAGTGCTATTGTCTTCTTAATCTTGTATATGGATGATATATTACTCATTGAAAATGATATTTCGATATTGTAATTAGTCAAAACTTGGCTATCACAAAAGTTTTCTATGAAAGACTTGGGTGAGGCATCCTATATACTTGGTATTAAGATCTATAGGGATAGATCAAATAGGATGCTAGGCTTGTCTCAGTCTAGGTATATTGATCTTGTGTTGAAGAGGTTTAACATGGAGAAAAGTAAAAGAGGTTACTTGCCCATAGGTCATGGCATACAACTCTCTAAGAAAATATCTCCTAAGACACCTGAAGAGAGAAATAGAATGAGTTCTATTCCTTATGCTTCAGCTGTAGGATCAATAATATATACTATGTTATGTACCAGGCTTGATATTGCTTATGCCTTAGGTATTGTAAGTAGATTTCAGGTTGATCTCGGGAAGGATCATTGGAAAGCTGTGAAAAATATACTCCAGTACTTGAGAAGGACTAGAGATATTTTTTTGATACATAGTGAATCTGATTTAAAATTAAAAGGTTATATTGATTCTAGTTTTCAATCTGATCCAAATGATAGCAAATCCATATCTGAGTATGTGTTCACCTTGTATGGTGGTGTAGTAAGTTGAAAAAATTTCAAACAGCAAACGATTGCTGATTCAGTCACTGAGGCTGAGTATATTGCAGCAAGTGAGACTGCTAAGGAGGCCATCTTGATGAAAAAATTTATCACAGAATTGGGTGTGGTTTCAGAGATTGAACAACCAATATCTCTTTATTGTGAAAATACTGAGGCAGTTGCTCAAGCCAAAGAATCAAGATCTCACCATAAATCCAAGCACATCCTAAGATGGTTTCACCTCATTCGAGAGATAGTCGAAAGATACGATGTGATCATAGAGTGAGTTGACACCAATAACAAAATAGCAGACCATTCACTAAGGCCTTGTCAATGCAGCAGTTTGACTACTATCTTGATAGCATGGGTATCAAGTATAGGGGTGATTGGCTTTAAGTGCAAGTGGAAGATTGAAAGAATAATATCCTACAAGTCAATCATATGGAATGCGATAGGATATTTTTATAATTTATCTTCCAAACTAATATAAATTGATATTTATTATTAATAAAATAGATATTTTTGATTCATTATATGCTGCATCTTATTAATTTTAAGATTATAATGAACCCCATAGGTCTGGACAATAGTTTTAGGGTCGTGATGAGATCACACCAGTGAGAGCTAATTCTTCGATAGCTCTGATCTAAAATATTCCTAGTCATTGGTATATTGAGTCAGAGATCAATGATATTGGTAAGACTAGCATATCCTATGTATGCATAGAAATGAGGGTGGTTGATCCCACAACCACTTATATGGCGATACTAATACAAGGATATGGATGCTCATTAGAGAATGAGTTCACTGAATTGACCTATGAGAGAATATCAGATGGAGTCTTATTTATATGTCAATTGATGATTCTCTAGTGAGAGTTGTGTAAGTGATCCTTAGACCTGAGGTTACCATGGTATCTTGTGTACATGGATCCATATTTTGGTTCACTACCTAACTTGATTTTTTGATCTTTGTGTGGGGTGTTTTGGATATAGTGAAGTGTGTATAGAGGTTGTGAGTGATCAATAAGAGATCAGTCACTCTTAATAAGGGGAGCGAACATCCTATGTGATCTCATAGGACGATGATTCTGGAAGTCTTTGGCCAAAGTAGTATGATAATTAGAAAATTTTTTTTTAATGTATCATCAACTGAATCATCACCTTCTGATTGAGATATATAATGATAAGTGATTGGATTTGACATATTTTCATGCCCACAGTCTATCTGAGATGTTGTTTGACTGAAGGAATGAATTACACGAGAACTTACCACTAAAGGATATTTTGATAATTTTTTATCAAAATTTTAAATCTTTTGGATAGTCGTGACACATTGTTAGATGTCAATCTTAACTTGTGGACTCATCAAAATTAAAAAAAATTTAATTCTAGAGTCAATTTGGGAGAGTCCAAGTTGATTGGGACTCTTTGAGTGACCTAATCTTATCGGATTAGGGTTACGTCAAAAATTTTGGTCCATTGCTGGCTAGATTTGAAACCCAATGGGTCACACACTTTAGGATTTGATCTTGGTCAAATATAATTAGAGTTTAATATAAATTCTATAGGTTAATTTGATATGCTAGCACATTATATTAACCCAACTTTTCAAATTGGTTTAGATCAAATTGTTTGAGCTAACCTAGACCAGTTGGCTTTGACCTAATGGGATTGGGTCAATTTGGATTGAATCCTTACCTAACTTGAAAAAATTTTAAGTTGAGAAGGAGTCCTCCATATCTACTAGAAGTCATGGCAAAAAATAAATGCTGCCCACCTTAAATTGGTGTGAGAAGTGGAGAGTCCTTCTTAATGAAGGCTCTTAACTATTACCCATAATCTTAAATTCCCAATTAGTTCTTCTATGATTTGATGTCAAATTTAATTCAAATTTTTATGGAATGTAGAAGACTAAGAATCCTTATACTCTAAGTATTTGAATCACCAAAATTTACTCAATGAATTTATTTGGTGCATGGGAAGTTGGAGTGCCAAAGGTTGGCACCCCATGGTCTCATGTGATGTTCCTTGGTCCCCTATTTATAGCGGATGCCCCAGATAGTTTCTTATGATGATTTCTAGTTGAGACCAAGAGAGGGGATATGGTAAATATAGGCAAAAATATGAAAAAATTTTGAGAAAAAAAAGATGGAATTTTGAGTCACAAAATTTTCAACTAGGGTGGTGAGATTTTCAGCAAGTGTTGCTTGAGTGCCCTAGGATTTGATTTTTTCATATATTAGAGCCAAAAATCAAATCCTAGGTTATGTGACATCTGAAGAGTATCTTCTTAATATCATTCTAATGGTGAGATTGAAAGCAACTAGATTTTGGTGCGATCGTGATACAAGTTCAAAGCCAGCAGTGTTCTTAAGAAGACAAGGCTGCGGCAACGCACCAGTTGGGAAGGACTTTCGCCAACATTCATGTGAATCACCATTGGAGGACTTCTACCTTGGGGTCTTATGGAGAACACCAATGTGTCACTTTTTTATATTGGTTAAAGTATAATTTTCTATCTCTTTGCATGCTTGAATTTGCTTTGATCATGATCGGCAAAGTGATTCTAGGATTTTGGGTTCGGCTCAATAGTTTTATTTGATAAGGCTATTGATTTGTTTATTTTAAAATTTTTAAAAAATACTTTCCACTGTGTGGCTAAAATCCTACAACAATCCATCTTAGTTTTAGGACAAGGCTTTGGGATTTAAGACAAAGCCCTATCTGGTCTAAACAAGGGTTGTGAGGGTCCTAAAGAAGGAGAATCAAAAGTTCAGAGGAGGTTCTGAGAGTGGAGGGTCAGGTTCTTGAAGAAACCTAACTGGTATGAGGCAAGTCAAGTTCTAAGGGCTAGAACTCTTGAAGCAAGGAGAAGAAGGTGCGCTGTCTTTGGTTCAATTTTTGTGTGAATCACCATTGGAGGGTGGACATTTGGATGTCTTGTGAAAATTGAGATTAGCACTACAGGTATGCTTCTTATCTAAATTTATATTTATTATACTTTGATTATTATAGTCAAGGATTTTTGGGTATTTGGGTTTTTGGTGCATCAGGTATTTTGAATGAAAAACTTTTAACACCTAATCCTTCTGCTATACCACCGGAACCCAACATCTTGTACCTACCTGAAAGGACTAATTATTTATCAATTATATCTGATTTTATAAAAAATAAATTAAATTAAAAAGATAGAAGATTCTTATGAGATAAAGATCTATCTTTTTAAGATAATTGGGTTCCAATTATGAGTCAGGGTAATGCCTATATAAAGAGAATGTCTCTAGGGTTTCTAAGCAATAGAGTTTTTATGAAACAAATTTCTTTTTCTCCCTTCTCCATGCCTCCTCTCCTCCCTCTGTTCTCTTTCACACCCAAGGGTTGGGCATCCCACTTTTCACATGCCAATACTCTGAGGATATTTTTCTTCAAGAGAGAAGAACAAGGAGGAGAAGAAGAAGACTGCAGATCAAGGAGTTGATCCTACAGTCTAGATCAAGGTGTTAATCTAAATTTTAAGGCTCAAATTCTACTTGGAGAAAAAAAATCTATAATGAGAAGATCAGTTCGAGGTTGATCCCGGTGGATACCCATAGAGGCGGATACGTATGCGGCTCAAGCATCTACAAATCTGTGATCATCGGAAGCAGTGAATATCTACCCGCACCAAGGTATTGAGATACAATCTCATACTTCTGCCAAATTTTAGATTATATATTTGTTTTCTTTTAGACTTTGGGAAGGATTAGATTTGATCTTTTGCATGTGGGTTTAAAGGGTTTAACCCATTTTGTTTTTAGCTATATTTTTCAAAAATTTTGAAATCAATACATGCTGCCTACCCAGTTTTCTAACAGTGGTATCAGAGCTATAGATTTTTGTAAACATATATGATCTAGTTTTTAGATTAGATCTAAAAATTTTAATAATTTAAAATCAATTTTGTGTTGATATAAGGTTATCCTGATATAAGATTTACCCCTTATATTGTAAAGATTGTCCTAGCGCAAGATTGATCAATTTTAAAAATTATTTTTAAAGTAATTAAATTAAATTTTTTAGATCTAAAAATTAGTTTATTTAATTTTGAGTATAGATCTAAAATTAGAATGATTAAAAGTTCACGTCAAACTGATATAAGGTTGAACTGATATAGGGTTTACCCTCTATATTGTAAAAGTTATCTTAGTTTGATGTGAATCAATTTTTAAAAAAATATTTTTAAAATATTTTAATCATTATTTTAGATCTAATTTTATATATATTTGATATGTATAAATTTAGTTTTAGATTTAAAATTTAATGTATATGTGATGCATATTTAATTTAGATCTAAAACTACATATATTTGATATATGAAATTAGGTTTAGATCTGAAATAGTTTTAAGATCATAAGTCACTAATTGCATGCAATGAAACATAATCTAAAAATTATTTTTAGATCTGAAATTATGTTATTGCATGTGGGTATGGGTTGAATAAATTAGCTCAGTGATCAAACTACAATTAGGGTCTAATTGATTAGATCAGGCTAGAATTTATTTTTGATTTTGAGCAGTTGATTGAACCTAATCGATGGCTTATTAGGATTAGATCAAAGGGGCTCAAAGTAGAGTTTAGTTGTAGTTGGTCGTATCGATACATATTTTGATGTGAGTTGATTGACTCAAGATCAAATTTGGCTCAGTGATTCGGATCCATTTCAATAGATTAACCTAATCGATTCTAATCGATCAATTGATATCTAAGGCAAGTATTTAGATGGTGGTTATTTAAATGGTTCTATTGTCTGATCTGATCAATTTTGATTAGTATCTAAGAAAAGCAATGGAGGGATCTCCATGCATCTTAACTTACCTGGCCATCTTGGGAGATTCAGTTTTATGTTAGTTACTTGTTGACTCGAGTTCATCCATGCCGACTAGGATGGTTAAACATATTGATGTACTGATCTAATTTAATCAGTCGGATATCAGATCTGTTGATTTAGAAGAGACCTAAATCCAAATCTTCTTATTAAATATTAAGTTTAGAGGTCTTCCATTGTTGTAGAGGTGCGGGTGCATTCTTGGCGTGGATCATTCTCGACTAGTTATAGTGGTTTGATTGCATCGAAAAGGTATAATCACTTTGACATTTGATGTCCTGGGGTAGAGATGGGGTTGGGCCCAATAACTGTTAGGTAAGGATCCCAATAACAGCTTTATGTTTGCTGGTGAATGATGGGTCTGACTTAACTAAGAAATATGTCAATAATTGTTAGGTGAGGCCATAGAACTTAGAGATCAAGCCCACTTCATCTTGCTTAGTGAAGCAATGGACAAACTATTCTCCACTCATTGGTCTATACTCATCAATAACTATTAGGTGAGGTGTCTATAGATTAGTGAAAATGTAGTACCCACTTAAAACCAATCATGTATAGATTTTTATTTCTCCACCTGAGGAGTGTGGGTGATTCAAAAAAATAATGGGAGCTTTTATTTATTTTTAAAGTCCCTAAAACAAACAATCTTATAAGTATAAAAATCTAACTAGAAACTATTCTCTCTGCAGATAACCATTTCAGGTTCAAACCCCTTAGCCGAAATCCTCGATACAAATAGGTTGATCGGCACTAATTACAAAGACTGACTCAAAAATTTGAGAATTATTCTCAACTCTGAGAAACTCATCTATGTCCTTGACCAGGAAGTGGTTGTGTTACCTACTCGTCCATCCGTTGATCAATAAGCTACACTTGAAAAATGGATGGATAAAGATAACAAGGCAAAGTGCTACATCTTAGCATCCATGTCCAATGATCTTCAACAGCAGCATGAAGACATGAGGACTATCAAAGAGATGCTGGTTCACCTGTAAGAGTTGTATGGTGAATAGAGTCACACAACTTGCTTTGAGGTCTCTCGAAGAGTTTTCAGAGCGAAGATGCGTGATAGGCAGTCTGTCAATGATCATTGTCTAACAATGATCAAGGACATAGAGGAGCTTCAGAAGCTTGGTATGAACATGGATAAGGAATTGCAGGTGGATTTGATTCTCCATTCTCTTCCTGATTCATATGGATAATTCATCATGAACTACCATATGAATAAAATTGATGCCACTTTGCCTGAGTTATTGAATATACTGGTAACAGCAGAGGGCACCTTGAAGAGTTCAAGGGGCATGGTTCTAGCTGTGGAGCGGGCTTCCTCTAAAAGGAAGTCTTCTTTTAAGAAGAAAAAAAAGGCCGCGAAGAAGCAGAAGAATGAGGCCAAGCCTAAGAAATAGGTTTCGAAGAAGGCCGATGATAAGGAAAAGTATTTCCATTGCAACGTCGAAGGCCAATGGAGAAGAAACTGTTTGGCTTATCTAGTGACCGTCAATAGTAGGAACAAGGATGGGCCTTCTAAAGGTACATCTAAATTGCTCATTATTAAAACTAATCTAACAATTTTCTCTTTTTCTAGTTGGATTCTAGATTCTAGTTCAAGTGCTCATTTCTGTACTTCTATGCAGGGTCTTGAGGAAGTTAGGAGGCTGAGAGAATGTGAGATCACTCTCCGGGTCAGCAATGGAGCAAGGGTTGCTGCTATGGCCATCGAACCCTACCCTCTGTGACTACCATTAAGACTTAGTTTATTTTTAAAAGACTATTATTATGTACCTATAACTAGTAGAAATTTGATTTCTATCTCTGTGTTGGCACAAGATAACTATAATTTTTATTTCAATAAAGATTTATATTCAATTTCTTTCAAAAACAAAATTATTACATGTGCTTTCTTGATTGACGGTCTTTATCATTTGCATATGGATGCAAGTGTAAATATTAACGAGCAAATAGTAAATACCATAGGATATAAGAGACCTAGAGATAGGATTAGTCAAAAGTATCTGTGGCACCTTAGGCTAGGCTATATTGGAGAAGACAGACTCAACGAACTAGAGAAAGATGGTCTTCTCGGATCATTGACTTCTGAGTCTTATTAAGTTTGTGAATCGTGTCTTTAAGAAAAAATAGCCAAGCTACCTTTTATGGGACAAAGAAAAAGGATCATTGAGATATTAGCCCTGGTACACATAGACATGTGTGGTCCATTCGATGTACAAACCAGGGGTGGCTATATCTACTTCATAACCTTTATCGATGATTATTCACGATATGAGTTTGTGTATTTGATGCACTAAAAGTCTGAAGCCTTTGAAAAGTTCATAGAGTTTAGACATGAAGTAGAAAAATAGATCAAAAAATTCATAAAGATTCTTCGATCATATCGAGGAGAAAAATACCTTGGTGGAGAATTTTGAATCTATCTCAAAGATAATGGCATAGTCTCACAGTGGACACCTCCAGAGACATCTCAGCTCAACGGGGTATTCAAAAAGAAGAATTGGATCCTATTAGATATGGTCCGATCCATGATGAGCTTCATAGACCTTCCTATCTTTCTCTAAGGATATGCATTGCTTTCTATGAGTTATCTTTTGAATCAGGTTCTCTCTAAAACTATTCCTACCATATCATATGAATTATAGTATGGTAAGATGTCAACTCTCAAGTACCTCAAGATTTGAGGATGTCCAGCCTATGTCACATGACAGCAGACAGACAAGTTAGAGGCTAGGTCCTTTAGGGCTCGCTTCACAGGGTATCTTAAAGAAACAATGGGATACTACTTCTATCTTTTTGAAGATCACAATATGATTTTGAGCCATCATGCCGTATTCTTAAAAAAAGATTTTATCCAAGATATAGGCAGTGGGAGGAAGATTGAGCTCGAAGAGAAAATCTCTAAAGAGCATCGAGTCCAAGAACTTGAACTCAATAATGAGCTAGTAGATGTAATACCTCCGCCAGCTCGTAGATTAAGTAGGGTCTCCCATCTTCCTGAAAGATACTTAGGTATTCTTATAGAAGATTTAAAGGAAGCATTCCTTGTGGAAGATAGGGATATTAGGAATGATCCCAAAACCTATGATGAGGTAATGTTAGATATACACTCTGAGAAATGGATGAAAGCGATGAAGTCAGAAATTGACTCCATACATTCCAACCAGGTTTGGTCCTTAGTAGATCCACCTGAAGGTATTATACCTATTAGGTATAAATGGATTTACAAAAAGAAAATTAGGTCAGATGGTAAGGTAGAGACCTATAAGGCAAGGCTAGTTGTGAAAGGTTATAGTCAACATGAAGGCATTGACTATCATGAAACTTTTTTGCCCGTAGCCATGTTGAAATCCATCTGTACTCTGCTTGCAATAGCAACATTTTATGATTATGAAATTTGACAGATAGATGTGAAAACTATCTTCTTAAATGGATATCTTGAGGAAGATATCTATATGGAGTAGTCTCTGGATTTCACATCTAGTGATAGTGATCACTAGGTCTGTAAGCTGTAAAGATCCATATATGGACTTAAGCAAGCATCTCGAAGTTGGAACACTCACTTCAATGATGTGATCAAAATATCTGATTTCATCAAAAATGAAGAGGAGCCATGTGTATACAAAAAAGTCAGTGGGAGCGTTGTCACATTCTTCGTATTGTATGTGGATGACATTCTCCTGATTGGGAATGATATTTTCATACTGACATCGGTTAAAGTATGGTTGTCGAAAGAGTTCACCATGAGAGACCTAGGAGAAGCTTCCTACATTCTTGGTATAAAGATCTATAGAGATTGATCTAAGAGACTGATAGAAAAGCAAATATACATAAAGGAGGGTGCTGAAGAGGTTCAGCATGAAAAACTCTAAGAGGGATCTTTTACCCCTTAGATATGGTATTCATCTCTCCAAGAAGATGTGTTCTGACACACTTGAGGAGATCCAACGCATGAGCAAGATCCCTTATACTTCGATAATAGAGAGCCTCATGTATGCCATGTTACATACACATCCTGATATAGCACTTGCCGTGAGTGTCACGAGTAGATATCCGGCAAATCCAGATGAAGAACACTGGATGGCTGTTAAAAATATTCTTAAGTACTTGAGAAGGACTAAGAATTTGATGTTGGTCTTTGGTGGAGGATCAGAGCTGAAAATTTAGGGGTACATCGATTCAGACTTTATGACTGATGTCGATGATAGAAAATCTACATTGGGATGTATCTTCTTGTGTAATAGTGGTGCAGTTAGCTGAAAGAGTTTCAAGCAACCGATCATTATAGATTTGACCTTGGAAGCTGAGTGCATCGCTGCCTATGAAGCTTCTAAGAAAGCCTTTTGGTTCAAAAAATTTATTACAGAGCTAGGTGTGATGCCATCAGATGCCATTATCCTACACTACGACAACAACGGTACCATAGTCCTTGCTAAGGAGCTCAAGTCTCATCAAAAGTCCAAGTACATAGAGCAACAATTTCACATCATACGCTAATATCTCGAGAAGATGTTCATCGAGGTGCAGAGAGTCAACTCCATGTTGAATGTGGCAGATCTACTAACCAAACCTCTCAGCCAGCAGAAGACCGAAGCAAACCTTGAGAAGATGGGTCTTAGGTATATGGCCAATTGGCTTTAGGTCAAGTAGGAGTTTGTTGGATTTGTGCCCTAGAAGTTAATTATTGGCTGACATATTATAAAATTTTAGGGTTTAAACTTGTATTTGTAATCTTTCTATTATTAATAAAGGGCTTTGTCATTCCAATCATGTTTATGTGTCTATGATTTATTCTAAAAATTAATAAAGATAATTTTTTATATATTCTTAAAGTGTTAAGAATTTAAAACATACATTAATTTGTGGTTAATTTTTAAATACTCTTGATCAAAGGATCGTCATAGAGGGCAGTGATCAATCTATTTGAGATCAGTGCATGATTCACCTCTCTTGAGGATAGATGAGTCTCGGGTCTATAGTGTAGAGACACTGGAATGAAGGTATGGATGATTGTTGGAGAACAACTTGCACTAAGCGTGACCAACACGAGAACCACAAGGATATCTACTCACTCGTTAGTGATCTTTTCGATGCTGTGGTGATGTGAGTGGTCCTTTAACCTACGGTGTCATTGGTTATTCGCAGTGAGGCTACTAGGTTTGACTGCATATTTTCTTGGTCTTTAGTCATTTGGATCCTTGTAGTATATGTTGGCTTCAATAGGTTCAAATTTGCTATTTGGAGTAGGATGCACCTAGATGGAATCTATCGATCTTGATAGAAAAGAAGAAGTTTTATGAGATTTACGAGATTAAGTTCAGAAGGTCTTTGATCAAAGCATGTGTGAAGACTAGAAAAGAATTTTCACAAGATTCACAAATAAATTCAAGTCGAGCCAATCTAGCATATGACTGATGATGAGATCTGATGAGTTCTCTATGACCTCCGTCAAGTCGAAACTCATGATAAAAGGACTGAATCATATGATAACTGCACCTAAGAGTTTGTACTTTCATTCTACTAGATCGCTACTACATACTACTAGATGTCACTAGTAGATTATGAGACTCATCGGGTGTCATCTTGATGGTCGATAACCCTCGAAGGATAGATATAATTGAAAATATTTCAATCTATCGAAAAGAATTTTGATGATATTGTGATGGAGATCACAATATATCTCACTATCAGATAGAATGGAATCTATGGGGTCACACATTAAGGGATTTAATCTCGAATTTACTAATTGGGCTTATGAAGTTCTAATTGGGTTAGGATTTATTGAAATCCTATTAGGTTTATGAGAATTATGCTAGCACATGGTTAAATCTAATTTTTCTTCGCATATCGATTTGATCAAGTCCATAGCCTTAAACCTAACCTAAATTCACTTGAGTTTAATCGGGCTCTTAATTATGAGCCCAAAAGAATTTGATTAAGTCAATTAGTTAGAATAATTATCCTAATATTATCTCTTCTTTATCTCCTAATTATCTCTAATTGTGCATGTGGAATAAATGGAAGAATGGATGGCACCTACTTTTATTTTTGGTAGGAACTAGGCACCAAATCCTAGGATATTGCAAGAGGGGCCTACCCCCTCTTATGTGGCATGGCATGGAGGAGAGAGAGAGACCACACCCCCTCTCATATGGCAAGAAACCCTTATGTGGGGCGCCAAGAGTTGGCACCCTAACTATCTGACTTATATTCTATAGGGTGCCTCTTGTACCTACCTAAAGGGGCTGATTATTTATCAATTATATCTGGTTTTATAGGGAATAAATCAGATTAATAAAATAGATAATTCTTAGGAGATAAGGATCTACCTTTTCATGATAATTGGGTTCTTATTATAAGTCAGGATAGTGCCTATATAAAGAGAATGTCTCTAGGATTTCTAAGCAATAGAGTTTTTGTGAAACAAATCTCTCTCTCTCTCCCTTCTCCATGTCTCCTCTCATTCCTCTATTCTCTTCCACACCCAAGGGTTGGGTACCCCACTTTTTACATGCCAATACTCTGAGGAGATTTTTCTTCAAGAGCAAAGAATGAAGAGAAGAAGAAGAAAGCTACAGATTAAGGAGTTGATCCTATAGTTTAGATCAAAGTGTTGATCTAAATTCCAAAGCTCAGATTCTACTTGGAGTAGAAGAATCTACAATGAGAAGATCAGTTTGAGATTGATCTCGATGGATACCCGTAAAGGTTAGATATGTATGCAGCTCAAGCATCTACTTATCTGTGATCATCGAAAATAGTGAATATCTACCCACACTGAGGTATTGAGATACGATCTCATACTTCTTCCAAAGTTTAGATTATATGTTTGTTTTCTCTTGGTCTTTGGGTAGGATTAGATTTGATCTTTTGCATGTGGGGTTAAAGGGTTTAATCCATTTTATTTTTTGCTGTGTTTTTTAAAAAATTTTAAAATCTATACATGCTGCCTACCCAGTTTTCTAACAAGGCATGTATCCCTCTAAGATGATGTGTTTAGACACATCTGAGGAGATTTAGCTCATGAGTTTGATCCCTTATGAAGCCTCATGAATGCCATGTAATGTGCTTGACTTAATTTTACTATGAGTGTCATGAGCAGAAATCATTCCAATCCAAGTATATGATGCTGGATAGCTGTGAAGAACATCCTTAAAAGCACTAAAAATTTGTTCTTGGAGCAGAATTTTGAGTTGTAGGGTTGATGGGTACACATGCTCGAATCTTGAGTCTGACACTGATGGTAGAGAGTCTACATCAGGATGTGTGCAATATGAGAATTGGTAGATTAAAAAGAGTTTCAAATAATCAATCATTATAGGAAGCTAGTTAGTCACTTTTTCAAAGGTGCTAGGTAAGGTCTTCTGGTCCTGGTAACTTTGTTGCAATTGATGTCATGAGATGTCGTCATAGTGATAATATTGGCACCATAGCCCTTAGCTAATGGAGCCTTGGTCTGACTAGAATACCCAGCACATGGAAAGGAGGACTTTAAATAATAATGCGATTATCTTGACTTTGAAAATATCAAGGTGAAGAGAGTAGACCCCATGGAAACGTGGTGGACCCACTGACTAAGCAATTTGCAATCTAAAAGACTGAAGTCCATCTTAAGAAGTGGGACTTAGGTTTGTAGTTGATTGGCTTTGGGTCAAGTGAGAGTTTGTTAGATGTGTGATCTAGAAAGCCAATTGTTGGCTGGCACATTATAATTTTTCAAGACATAAGTTTGTAATTGATTTATTGAAATTAAAATTATTGGGCAATTATATCCATTCTAGAGTAATGTGTCAATGACACATATTCTTAAAGAGTTAAGAATTTAAGACATGTGTCATTATAGATTAATTTCTAAAAGCTCCTAATCGATGATCATCATGGGAATGGTGATCGATCCGAATAGACTGGTGCACAAATCGTTTCTCTTTTTAGATAGATGAGTCTTGAGTCTACAGTGTGGGAACACTGGAGCAAGAGTGAAGATGGTTGTTAGAGAACAATGGTACTGAGCGTGACCAAGAATGAGAAGTCACATAGATAACTACTCACTTGTCAGTGACCTCGATGTTGTAGTTGTGTAAGTGATTCTTTAACCTGTGGTGTCTTGATTACTTACAACAAGATTGCTATAGTTTGACTATACATAAATATGGCCCCTAGCCATATGAATCCTTGTAGTGGATGTTGGCTGTAGTAGGTTCACTGTAGGAGTAGCAGTGTATTTATAAGAGATCTATCAGCCTCAATAGTTGAGGAGTGTCGTATACGACCTAAGAGGCTGAGTCCATAAGTCTGTAGCCATAGCAGCATAATTATAAAAAAAAAATTTTATGAGATTCATGATTGGACTCGAGCTAATTAAGTCTGGCATATGATGAATGCTTAGGGTTTGATGAGATTCCATGACCTGCATCCTGTCGGGACTCTCGATTGAGGAACTTAATCATGTGATAACTATACCTAGGGGTTCATTTTTCTATTCTATTAGATTACTACTATATGCTGCTAGGCATCACTGGTAGATTGTAAGAACTCATCAGGATCATTTTTGGATCAACGATCCTTGTTAGGGTGAGCTGAAATTATTCCAGCCTATCGAAAGGAGTTTCAATGATATGGTGATGGAGATCACAGTATATCTCACTATCAGATAGAATGGAACTTGAGGGATCACACATAAAAAAAGCTCATCCTGATTAATAGTTTGGATCATGATCAAATTATCAATTAGATTGATGATTTAGATCAATTTGTAATGAGTTACAAATTTAAAAACTACTAATTGTTAGCGTCAGAGATTTTATTGCAAATGTTACAATATAATTGGGCTTGATTAAAATTATAAATCAAATTCTAATTAATTTAAAATAGATTTAATTTAATTAGGTTTGACTTAATTTAAGACTAATTGGATTTAATTATCCAAATAGGATTTAGATTTCAATCCTAATTGAATCAAGTTAGATAGTCTTTCGAATCTGATTCGAATCGGGCTTGAATTTTATTCGAATCCAATCTGAAACTAGATATCTTAGCCCACTTTTACTGGGCTTCTCTCTCTTATTTTATGATGAGAAAGGAGAGGACATGCTTGAAAACCTGTGCCCCTTGCTTGTTGCATAAGTGAAGAAAAGGGGGCATCAATAGTTGGTACCCTACTTATTTGAATTTGATTCAAGTAGAAACTATCCTTATCTGGTTGGGGCATGGAATAGAGAGGATTTTTGTGTGACAAAAATCAGAAAAAAAGAGGGTGCGCGTCTCATGTGTGCATGAAAGGAAAAGGAATGCCAATAATTGGTGCCCCTTATCTCTTGATCTCGCTTTCTTGTTTTGGTCCTTCTTTCTATTTTGAATTTTGATTCAAACTAAGAAAGAGATCATGTCAGGTTAGGAAGGGTGTGGAGCCTAATTTTTGTGTGATATAAAATTTAATGAGAGGAGAGGGTGTGCGCCAAGAAGAGACATGATCTCTTCCTTTATCGCTCTCTCTTAACTCGATCGCCCATCTCCTTTCCTCCTCATCCCAATGCTCCATATCCTCTAGATCAGATCTGAGAGGAGAGTTTTGAGAAAGAGAAAGAGAAGAAGAAAGATTCTTCTTCTCTTCTTAGTGGTCTAGATCTGATCTGATCAGATTAGCACGATGAGATCGTGCTGTCACCTTGTTCTTCAAGGAGTTGAAGAATGAGTCTAGATCCAAGTACAGGAGTGAGACCTGTAAGATGCTAACACTCTAGGGGCCTCGGTACTCCGATCAGGTCATCTCTATGTGGATACCAGTAAAGGCCGAATGCTTGTGCGGCTACATTAGAAATTTTAGACATCCACAGGATCCGATTCGACGGGAAGATGAAAAAGTGATAAGGTAATCGATCTTCCCTCCCTCTTTGTTTTTGTTTTTCAGATCTAAATATTTTTATGCATGTCTAAACTAGATCCTTTGATGATATTAGGATTAGATCCTTCTATATACCATAAATTAAAATAATTTTAATGTATGCTTCCGCTGCCCTAGTTTCATGAGATAAAATTTTTGTATGCCGATCACCTAGATTTTTTTCAATTCAATCTCTCATTAATCACTTGGATCAGTGATCAGATTATTATCATCTCCAAAATTAAATTTGCACCTCATGTCCATGAAGGAAAAATCGGCTTTTTTCTTGTAGGATCTTCCAGATCTAATGAGATCTAGGATGGAATATTTTTTTAAAAAAAAATTATTCTACTTTATTTTAGATCTAAGATCTATTAGATCTAATTTTTATTATCTAATATTTAATCTAAAATTAAATCTAAAATTTGAGGATTAGAGAAATACCTCTAGGGTAACTAGATTATCCTGTAGATGATCGCAGCAACACCCGAGGTTCTAAAATAGTCACGCAGTCAGCTGGCCTCTACCGATATCTACTCAAGTAGGATCTAGATCTTCTTCTCCTCATGAATCTTTACTCCAAAAATTAGATCTAGATCTGATCTACAAGATCTTCAAAAGATCTTCTGAAGCTGGAGCAGCAGCTTCTCGACAAATCCCTGCAGCCTTCTGATCAGGGAGCCACCACACCTTGGACAAGCACCAGATAGATGCCCAACCTCTTGGACATGAAGAGGGGAGGCAGAGGAGCAGAAGAGGTATGGAGAACTAGAGGGGTTTCACATTTTTTTTGGGTATTGAGTAGAGTCTCTAAACCCTAGGCATAGACAGGGTTTAAATAGATCCTGCTGCACCATGCAGTGCCACATTATTCGACCAATCAAAAAATTTCAATTAATTCTGAAAAAATTTTAATTGGTGGAGTAATGTCATCTGATCATATCAGATAAGAACCCCACCAAACCATCCTACTGTGGGTGCCAACACTGGATAAACACAGTGAGATTGGCGCCCAACAGTTTGAGTTGATCAAGGCATAGAGTCCTCATCTCATGGGACTCTATCCTTATCCACTTGGGGTGCATGCCATATCTGATTATGGTACCCACTTTGAGGGTAAAATTAGTAGGTGGACACTCTACAAAAACTCTCCAATGACCTCTTGTCAAGTGGCCTTCAGTCCAATGTCCATGGTTCAACATTTGATCGATGTCCTAAAACAGAGATGGCAGGTGATAGGAATTAGCAGGTGTTATCTAAAATTCATCTTATGAATTAAGACAAGACTTTTCTGAGCTGGACTGGCTCTAGTCAGACTGAGAAAAATCTTCTCAAGGTTCTCTAGGTGAGTCAAATCATATTTGGCTCAATCGAGATAGAAAAGATGACATGAGGAGAAAGTTAGGCTCAATCGTGTGCTAGCACGATTTCCTTGAACCTAATTGGATCTAATCCAAATCAATCGAACTGGGCTAGCTCAATTGATGACATCCAGATCCTAACTCTTGTTTGTATGACCCAGTTAGATTCATTTTCATATGGCAATGAGACATGTCATGATCTCATCATCGACATCATCGAAACTCCTTTCGATGTACCAGAACTCTTCTGATTCAGATAATTAGAATGATCAATCATCAAGATCATTCTAATTGCTCCCAAAATTCATCAGTGACACCTAGCAGTATATGGTGGCAACCCATCAGAAATAAAGATAAACCTCTAGGTGCAGCTACCTGTGTGATTGAGTTCCTCTATCATGAGTCCCGACTGAATTAGGATTAAGGTGAACTCATCAAACCCAACATCAGTCATATGAATCAATCGATCGATCCAAGTCCGATGTAAAATCTTAATGGAAAACTCTTTTTCATTATTTCACTCTGCCATGGCCATGGGCTTTAGGACTCAATCTTTTGATCATCATAGGACTACTCCTCTTATCTACCGAGGTTGATAGATCCCATCTTGGTGCGATCTGATTCCTACAATGAATATGCTACAACCAACATACACCTCAGGGTTCCGAATGAAGGAAGAAAATCGCTTTTCCTCTATATGATCTTTCAAATTTCATCAAATCTGGGGTGAAATAATTTAAAAAAATTTATCCTACATATATTTTAGATCTAAGTCTCTAGATCTAATCTTCATATCTGATATTAAATCTAAAATAAATCTAAAGGGATGAGGAAATAAGTAATACCTTAAGGGTAATCTGATTACCCTGTAGATGATCTCTACACAGGCCGACGTTTTGATGTAACCACACAAGCACCTGGCCTCTACTGATATCCACTCAGACAGGATCTGGAACATCTTCTCCTCGCAAATCTACACTCCAAAAATCAGATCTAAATCTGATTAGGAAGATCTTTAAAAGTCTTTCTGAAGTTGGAGCAGCAGCTTGTCAAAGAAGTCCTGCAGCCTTCTGTTCCAGGCATCACCACACCTTGGATCTTTGCCAGATGGATGTCCAACTCTTTGGATGTGAAGAGGGGAGGAAGGAGAGCAGGGAGGACATGGAGAAGTGGGGAGGGGGTGGCAGCTATTGGGTTTTGTGCATAAAACAACTGCTGCCTCGAAACCCTAGGCACAGCAGGGTTTTTATAGACCCTATATGCTGCGCAGTGCCACATCATTCAATCAATCAAAAAATTTCAATAAATTTTAAAAAATTCTAATTGGTGGAGTGATGTCATTTGATCATATCAGATAAGAACTCCACCTTATCTCCAAAAGATGGTGCCAACATTGGATAAGCACAAATAGAGGTGGCACCCAAGAGTTTAAATTGATCAAGACTCTCCAATCCTTATCCACTTGGGGCACCCACTTTAATCCAATTGGGCTCACACCATAATCTAATTATGGCACCCAATTTGATGTGGCTTGGCTTGTGGACACTCCACAAAAATCCTGCAATGAGCCCTCTTCAGTTTAAGACCCATATGTCAACTTTTGACAGATGTCCTAAAATAAAATTGGCAGATGCTAGGAATTAGTAGGTGTTGTCTTAAATTCATCTCATGAATTAAGACAAGCCTTTTCTGGGCTGGACAAGCTTTATTTAGACTGAGAAAAACCTTTCTAAGGTTCTCTGGATGAGTCAAATCTCATTTGGCTCAGTAGAGACAGAAAAGATTACACGAGGAGAAAGTTAGGCTCAATCGTGTGCTAGCATGATTTCCTTGAACCTAATTGGATCTTATCCAAATCAATTGGGTTAGTCCAATTGATGACATCCAGATCCTAATCTTTGTTTGTGTAATCCAGTTAGGTTCAATTCCATATGATAATGAGACATACCGTGATCTCATCATCGACATCATCGAAACTCCTTTCGATGGACCAGAACTCTTCTGATTCAGACAATTAGAATGATCGATCATCAATATCATTCTAATTGCTCCCAAAATCCACCAGTGACACCTAGTAGTATGTGGTGGCAACCCATCAGAATTAAAGATGAACCTCTCGATGCAGCTACTTGTGTGATTGAGTTCCTCTATCATGAGTCCCGACTGAATTAGGGTTAAGGTGAACTCGTCAAACCCAACATCAGTCATATGAGTTAATCGATCGATCCGAGTCTGATGTGAAACCTTAATGAAATTTTTTTTTTCATTATTTCACTCTACTATGGCCATGGGCTTAAGGACTCGATCTTTCAATTATCATAGGACTATTCCTCTCATCTACTGAGGTTGATAGATCCCATCTTGGTGCGACCTAGTTCCTACAATGAATATGTTACAGCCAATATACACCTCAGGATTTCGAATGGCTAGAAGACTGAGTTATGATATAATTAAACTATAACACACTCAAGCTGAACTGTCGATGCATCTTAGGTCAAAGAACTAGACACACAACTGCAGCATCGAGCTAGTCATTGATGAGAAGGTAGACTTCCTTATGACTGCTCGAAGTGATCACGCTCAGTACTCTCGTTCTCAATGAATACCTGTACTCTCACTCCAGTGTCTCTACACCGTAGACTCAAGACACATGTACCCTAAGGAAGAGATCATACACCAACCTTCCGGATCGATCACCATCCTCGTGATGATCCTATGGTCTGGAGCTGTTTATGAGTTAGTTATGTAAATTCATGCCTTAAATTTTCAACTCTTGAAAATATGAATTGATGTATCACAGACACAATGTACACAATGTGATAGAAGAATAACCCTTTTATTCATTTATAATCAAAATTATAAATTTGTCCTTAGATCTGTACAGGAATGTGTCAGCCGATCTGGCATCTAGGGCACACATCTAACAAACTCCCACTTGACCTAATGCCAATTGGCTACATATCTAAGTCCCATCTTCTCAAGGTGGGCTTCGATCTTCTGTTGGCCCAATGGCTTAGTCAATGGGTCTGCCACATTATCTGTAGAGTCAACTCTCTTGACCTCGACATAACCATTTTCGAGGTAATCACGGATCAAATGGAATCGCCGCTCGATGTGCTTAGACTTCTGGTGAGACCTTGGCTCCTTAGCTAGGGCTATGGGGCCATTATTGTCCCAGTAAAGAGGTATGGCATCCGATGACATCACTCCAAGCTCTACGATAAACTTCTTGTACCAGAATATCTCTTTCGTAGCTTCTGATGTAGCAATATACTCTGCCTCCATGGTGGAATCAGCAATCACCGTCTGCTTGGAACTCTTCCAACTGACTGCACCACTATTGCAAATGAACAGACTCCCAGATGTCGACTTTCGATTATCTATATCAGACATAAAGTCTGAGTCTGTATATCTCTGAATCTGGAGTTCTCCATTCTCAAAAACTAGAAACATATCCTTAGTCCTTCTCAAGTATTTAAGGATACATTTCATAGAAGTCCAGTGCTCTTCTCCTGGATTCGACTGATATCTGCTTGTGACACTCACAGCATGGGCTATATCAGGTCGTGTACATAGCATCGCATACATGAGGCTCTCTATTATCGAAGCATAAGGGATCTTGCTCATACGTTCAATCTCCTCAGGTATGCTAGGGTACATCTTCTTGGAGAGATGAATGCCATGTCTAAAAGGCAATAAACCTCTTTTGGAGTTTTTCATGCTAAACCTTTTTAGCACCTCCTCTATATACATCTTCTGTGAAAGTCCCAACATCCTATTTGGTCTATCTCTATAGACCTTAATATCCAGTATAAAGGATGCCTCTCCTAGATCTTTTATAGAGAACTCCTTAGACAACCATACTTTGACTGTGGTCAACATGGGAATATCATTTCCAATTAGGAGGATGTCATCTATGTACAATACGAGGAAGACAACTGCACTCCCACTGATCTTTTTGAACACACATGTTTCCTCCTCATTCTCGATGAAACCAAACATTTTGATCACATCATTGAAATGAGTATTCAAACTCCGAGATGCTTGCTTAAGTCCATAAATGGACCTTTGCAGCTTGCAGATCTTGTGATCATCATCACTGGATGTGAAACCAAGAGGCTGTTCCATATAGATATCTTTCTCAAGATGTCCATTTAAGAACGCCGTTTTCACATCCATCTGCCATATTTCATAATCAAAATAGGCTGTAACAACAAGCAATGTGTGGATAGATTTTAGCATGGCTACGGACGAGAAGGTATCCTGATAGTCAATACCTTCACGCTGACTATAACCTTTCGCTACGAGCCTAGTCTTGAATGTCTCTACATTCCTATTTGTACCTATCTTTCACTTGAAGATCTATTTACACCCAATAGGTACAATACCTTCAGGTAGATCTACCTAGGACCAGACTTGGTTTGAGTGCATCGAGTCAATTTCTTATCTCATTGCCTCTAACCATTTCTCGAAGTCGATATCTGATATCGCCTCATCATAGGTCTTGGGGTCATCACCATGAGCCCCATTTTCTGTGAGGAATATTTTCTCTACATCCTCTTGTATGGTACCTAAGTACCTTTCAAGAGGATAGAAAACCCTAGTCAATCTACGAGGTGGAAGAGGTTGTGTTAAGACTGGTTCTGATTGATTTGGTTCCTCAGGTTCTTTAGCTCGTTGCTCTTGGGAGACATTCTCCTTGAGCTTAATTATTCTTCTGATGCCACCATCTTGAATAAACTATTTTTCAAGAAAAATAGCATTTCGACTCACAATCACATTGTGGTCTTTCAGAATATAGAAATAGTATCCTAATGACTCTTTAGGATATCCTATGAACCGAGCTCTAAAAGACCTAAACTCTAACTTGTCTGTCTGCTATCTCTTGACATGAGCCGGACAACCCCAAATTCTAAGATGATTCAGACTTGGCTTCTTACCATGCCATATCTCATATGGTGTGGTAGGAACGATTTTAGAGGGAACCCTATTCAATACATAAATTGCTGTCATGAGACAATATCCCCAAAGAAATTTGGAGAGGTCCGTGAAGCTCATCATGGAACGGACCACATCTAATGGGGTCCGATTTCTCCATTCTGAAACCCCGTTAAGTTGAGGTATTTCAGGTAGAGTCCATGGAGAGACTATGCCATTATCCTTAAGATAGTCTAGAAACTCCTGACTAAGGTATTCACCTCCTCGATCTGATCGAAGAACCTTTATAGGCTTTTCTGTTTGTTTTTCTACCTCATGTCTGAATTCTTTGAACCTTTCAAAAGTTTCAGACTTGTGTTTCATTAGAAACACATACTCGTACCTAAACATATCATCAATAAAGGTAATGAAGTAGATGTAGTTGCCTCTAGACGGCACATCAAATGGGCCACACACATCCGTATGTACTAGGGCAAGTAGGTCTATGGTCCTTTCCCCATGTCCCATAAAAAGAAGCTTAGTCATTTTGCCTTGAAGGCATGATTCACAAACTGGATATGACTCGGAAGTCAACGGACTCAATAGCTTGGATTTCTTCAATTTGTTAACCCTGTCTTCCGCTATATGACCTAGCCTTAGGTGCCACAGATACTTATCATTTAGACTATCTCTAGGCCTTTTAATTCCTATGGCATTCATATTTTGCTCAATATTAAATACAGATACATCAATATGTAGTTGATAGAGATCGTTAATAAGAAAACTATCTACAACTTTATTATTTTCATAAAAAATATTACAATGGTTCTTATGAAAGCTAATTACATAGCCTTCTTGTGCTAAACATGAAATAGAAATTAATTTTTTGCTTGCTACAGGCATATAATAATAATCTCTAAGAAATAAATCTAATCCTAATGGTAATCGCAGAGGGTAGGTTTCCACGACCACAGCAGCAACTCTTGCTCTGTTTCCGATGTGTAGGATCATCTTCCCATCCCTCAGCCTCCTGCTCTCCTCAAGACCCTGCATAGAAGTGCATAAATGAGCACTAGAACCAGAGTCAAGCACCCAACTGGATGCAGAAGAAACCGTAAGATTAGACTCTAAAATGAGCATACCTCCAGAAGGACCATCTTTCTTGTTCTTCAGGGTGGCCAGGTACTGAGAATAGTTTCGCTTCCAATGACCGTCTGATTGGCAGTGGAAACACTTTCCCTTATCAGTAGCCTTCTTCTTCGGTTCTGTCTTCTTCTTCTTGCCATCCACCTTTTGCTTCTTCGCAGACTTCTTTTTCTTTCCAAAAAATTTTCTCTTGGAAGAAGTCCACTCCATAATAAGAACTGAGCCTTTTAAACCCTTCATAGAAAGCTCAGCTGTAACCAGCATGTTCATTAACTCAGCCAAGGTACACTACATCTTATGCATATGAAAGTTCATGATGAACTGACCATATGCATCAAACAAAGACTGAAGGATCACATCAATTTGAAAATCTTTATCTAAGATGATATCGAGCTTCTCAAGCTCCTCAAGATCCTTGATCATTGTCAAACAATGATCTTGGATTGACTGCCCATCACGCATCTTGGCCTTAAAAAGTCTTTGACAGACTTGATACTTGGCCGCATGACTCTGTTCACCAAACAACTCTTGCAGGTGAGCCAACATTTGATGGGTAGTCAAAATATTCTCATGTTGGCGCTGCAAGTCATCAGACATTGCGCCCAACATGTAGTACCTTACTTTGTTATCATTATCCATCCACTTTTCCAAGGATGCTCTCTGTTCAGTAGTCGGACATGCTGGCATGGCAGGTGGGTCCTGGTCCAAGACATGAGTCAATTTTTTGAAATTCAGAATAATTCTGTAGTTCCTCAACCAATCTTTAAAATTGGATCCAGTCAATCTGTGGGTGTCTAGTATTTTAGTCAGGGGGTTGGAGGTAGACATGTTTCCTGTAGAGAGTCGAAAGTTTCTAGTTAGATTTTGTAATCAGACTTAATCAATTTATTTAGAGGTTTCATTTTTAAAATAAATTAGGCTCCCACTATTTTCTCAGATCCCTACACTCCCTTGGTAGAGATGTGAAAATCTCTGTGATCAGTGATTTTTAGTGGGTGGTGCGGTCTCACCGATTGGCTCACCACCTCACCTAACAGTTATTGGTGATGGGTCAACCGATGAGTGGACAACTCTTGTCCAATGATTCTCTAATCATGATGCACCCAAAACTTGGTCTCTAATTCATGAAGCTCACCGTGTCCAGGATATTGCTCCAATCCTTAGTTAAGTCAGACCCACCATTTGCACGAACTATATTCCTGATTGGGTCCCTCACCGTATCCGAAATATTGAGCCCTACCCATCCTCTAATTCATAATATCCAATGCCTAATGGATATGGTTGTGTCTTCTCGATGCAACTGAGCCACTGTAACTAGCCAAGAATAATCAACCTCGGGAAGGGCCCGTACATCCACAATGGTGGAAGATCTAGACTTAATATTTTCTTAGAGAGATTTGATTTAGGTCTCATTAAACTTGACTTGACATAGTCATAACAATTATGACTAACCTAGTAGCATGGGTCAGCTCGAATTGTTAGCCACCTCTAATCAGAACTGAGTCAACACATATGGCCAGGTAAGTGAGACTGGTGGGAGGGATATGCCATTAACTCGATAAGAATGCATTCGAGTCGAGTAGCTCTCAATTAAAAACCAGTCAGTCACATCTGCCCAACTTACCTTAGACATCAAATTGTCAAACCAGAACTAATTGGGTTAGCCTACAATCCAGGCACTAACCATTGAGCCAAATTAGGTCTTAACTTGATCGAGTCACATCTAAATGTGATTCGACCTTGATCCAGACTTAATCCTATTAGGTTGGTTGATTATTAGCTTTCATGATCCTACCTAACCAACTCTTGATTCGGTTTGATCAATCGTTAGACTTAATTGAGCTACCCAAGCCCGAATCCAATTTTATGAAAATATTTTAGATCTAAAATTTTTAATTTTAGACCTAATTTAATTTCATAAGCTTAATTCATTAATTAAGTTTGGGTTCATAAACAAAGCATGTAAAATAAATCTTAAGGTTTCAGGATCTAGGATTTTGGAGAAAAGTAAGTTTTGATTTCTGATTAAAGATGAACGTGCGGCACCCCTACACGTCATATGAACACCCCATTGAATGAGAAGAGAGGGTCTTAAAATCTTACTTCATTCATATGATCGAACGGCCATGAGGAACACCTTAATCAAAAATATAAATTTAACTACAAAACTAGTTAGATCTAAATTAACATATCACATATACAATTTAAGATCTAACTAATACATGCTTTGCATACATCTCATGTATCAAAAATTAATCTAATTAACATGCTTTCAGATCTGATACATCACATGTAATATCTAAAAAATAAGATTTAAATTGAACTATTCAAAATTAAATCTATTCTAGACAAGTTACTAGAATAATTCTACAACTAGTCTAGGCATGCAGCAGATCAATTTTATGAAAAAACTAAAATTTTATTTTCTATTTTCTGATCTAATTATAATACTTATAACATTAAAAAATAGATAATAAATTAGAGTTAATTCATATTTTAATTTCATTAAAACATAAGACTTAAGACTATTCATGGATTCAACTAATCCTAGTCTAGTCATGCATCTCATGCATGTTAGATCTTCCTAGATTTAATTTTAAATATTTTAATTTTAGATCCTATCATATTTGATATGATATCTAAAATTTTAATATCAGATAAATAAAAATTAAAATTAGATCTAAATTAGATCTGAAATAGAGCCAACAACCTGGCTCTGATACCAGTTGAAGGAGGAAAATCGCTTTTCCTCTATAGGATCTTTCAGATTTCATCAAATCTGGAGCAGAATAATTTAAAAAAATATCTTACATATATTTCAAATCTAAGTCTCTAGATCTAATCTTCATATCTGATATTAAATCTAAAATAAATCTAAAGGGATGAGGAAACAAATAATACCTCAAGGGTAATCTGATTACCCTGTAGATGATCTCTGCACAGCCCGAGGTTCTGATGTAGCCATACAAGTGCCTGGCCTCTACCGGTATCCACTCTGATAGGATCTGGAACATCTTCTCCTTATGAATCTACACTCCAAAAATTAGATTTAAATCTGATTAGGAAGATCTTCAAAAGTCTTTCTGAAGTTGGAGCAGCAGCCTGTCGAAGAAGTCCTGCAGTCTTCTGTTCCAGGCATCACCATGCCTTGGATCTTTGCCAGATGGATATCCAACTCTTTGGAAGTGAAGAGGGGAGGAAGGAGATCAGGGAGGATGTAGAGAAGAGGAGAGGGGGTCGTAGCTATTGGGTTTTGTGCATAAAACAACTTCTGCCTTGAAACCTTAGGCGCAGCAGGGTTCATATAGACCCTGTATGCTACGCAGTGCCACATCATTCATCCAATCAAAAAATTCCAATAAATTCTGAAAAAAATTTTATTGGTGGAGAGATGCCAACATCATTCATGCCTTAAATTTTTAACTCTTAAAAATATAAATTTACATTCCTACTAACTTAAAGGATGTATCACAGACACAATGTACACAATGTGATAGAAGAATAACCATTTTATTTATTTATAGTCAAAATTATAAATTTGCCCTTAGATCTGTACAGGAATGTGTCAGCCGATCTGGCATCTAGGGCACACATCTAACACCGAATGGCTAGGAGATCGAGTTATGGTGTAGTCAAACTATAACACACTCAAGGTGAACTGTCGATGCACCTCAGATCAAAGAACTAGACACACAGCTGCAGCATCAAGCTAGTCATCGACAAGAAGGTAGACTTCCTTATGACTGCTCGAGGTGGTCATGCTCAGTACTCTTATTCTCAATGAATATCTGTACTCTCACTCTGGTGTCTCCACACCGCAGACTCAAGCACATCTACCCTAAGGAAGCGATCGTATACCAACCTTCCGGATCGATCACCATCCTCGTGATGATCCTATGGTCAGGAGCTGTTTATGAGTTAGTTATGTAAATTCGTGCCTTAAATTTTTAACTCTTAAAAATATGAATTAACATTCCTACTAACTCAAAGGATGTATCACAGACATAATGTACACAATGTGATAGTAGAATAATTCTTTTATTTATTTATAGTCAAAATTATAAATTTGTCCTTACATTTGTACAGGAATGTGTTAGCCAATCTGGCATCTAGGGCACACATCTAACAAATTCCTACTTGACCTATTGCCAATTGGCTACATATCTAAGTCTCATCTTCTCAAGGTGGGCTTCGATCTTCTGCTGGCCAAATGGCTTTGTCAGTGGGTCTGCCACATTGTCTGTGGAGTGGACTCTCTTAACCTCGATATAACCCTTTTCGAGGTAATCATGGATCAGATGGAATCACCGCTCGATATGCTTGGACTTCTGATGAGACCTTGGCTCCTTAGCTAGGGCTATGGTGCCATTATTGTCGCAGTAAAGAGGGATGGCATCCGATGACATCACTCCAAGCTCTGCGGCAAATTTCTTGTACCAGAATACCTCCTTCGTAGCTTTCAATGCAGCAATATACTCTGCCTCCATGGTGGAATCAGCAATCACCGTCTGCTTGAAACTCTTCTAGCTAACTGCACCACCATTGCAAATGAACAGACTTCTAGATATTGACTTTCGATCATCTATATCAGACATAAAGTCTGAGTCTGTAAATTCCTAAACCTCGAGTTCTCCATTCCCAAAGACTAGAAATATATCTTTAGTCCTTCTCAAGTACTTAAGGATACATTTCACAGAAGTCCAGTGCTCTTTACCTAGATTTGACTGATATCTTGCTGTGACACTCACAGCATGGGCTATATCAGGTCGTGTACATAGCATGACATACATGAGGCTCCCTATTGCTGAAGCATAAGAGATCTTGCTCATGCGTTCAATCTCCTCAGGTGTGCTAGGGCACATCTTCTTGAAGAGATGAATGCCATGTCTAAATGGTACTAAACCTCTTTTGGAGTTTTCCATGCTAAATCTTTTTAGCACCTCCTCTATGTACATTTTCTGTGAAAGTCCTAGCATCCTCTTTGGTCTATCTCTATAGACCTTAATACCCAGTATAAAGGATGCCTCTCCTAGATCTTTCATAGAGAACTCCTTAGACAATCATATTTTGACTGAGGTCAACATGAAAATATCATTTTCAATTAGGAGGATGTCATCAATGTACAGTACAAGAAAGACAACTGCGCTCCTACTGACCTTCTTGAACACACATGGTTCCTTCTCGTTCTTGATGAAACTAAACATTTTGATCACATCATTGAAATGAGTATTCCAGCTCCAAGATGCTTGCTTAAGTCCATAAATGGACATTTGCAGCTTGCAGACCTTGTGATCATCATCACTGGATGTGAAACCAAGTGGCTATTCCATATAGATATCTTCCTCAAGATATCCATTTAAGAACGTCGTTTTCACATCCATCTGTCATATTTTATAATCGAAATAGGCTGCAACAGCAAGCAATGTGCGGATGGATTTTAGCATGGCTATGGACGAAAAGGTATCCTGATAGTCAATGCCTTCGCACTGACTATAACCTTTCGCTATGAGCCTAGCCTTGAATGTCTCCACATTTCCATCTGCATCTATCTTTCTCTTGAAGATCCATTTACACCTAATAGGTACAATACCTTCAGGTGGATCTACTAAGGTTCAGACTTGGTTTGAGTGCATCGAGTCAATTTCTGATCTCATTGCCTCTAACCATTTCTCAAAGTCGATATCTGATATCGCCTCATCATAGGTCTTGGGGTCATCACCATGAGCCCCATTTCTCGTGAAGAACATTTCCTCTACATCCTCTTGTATAGCACATAAGTACCTTTCAGGAGGATGGAAAATCCTAGTCGATCTACAAGGTGGAAGAGGTTGTGTTAGGACTGGTTCTGATTGATTGGGTTCCTCAGATTCTTTAGCTCGTTGCTCTTGGGAGACATTCTCCTTGAGCTTAATTATTCTTTCGATGCCACTATCTTGAATAAACTATTTTTTAAGAAAAATAGCATGTCGATTCACAATCATATTATGGTGTTCCAAAATATAAAAATAGTATCCTAATGACTCTTTAGGATATCCTATGAACCGAGCTCTAAAAGACCTGAACTCTAACTTGTCTGCTTGCTGTCTCTTGACATGAGCCGAACAACCCCAAATTCTGAGATGACTCAGACTTGGCTTCTTACCATGTCATATCTCATACAGTGTGGTAGGAATGATTTTAGAAGAAATCCTATTCAATACATATATTGTTGTCATGAGACAATGTCCCTAAAGAAACTTAGAGAGGTCCATGAAGCTCATCATGGAACAGACCATATCTAATAGGGTCCAGTTTCTCCGTTCTGAAACCCCATTGAGTTGTGGCATTCCAAGTGGAGTCCATTGAGAGACTTTGCCGTTGTCCTTAAGATGTCTAGAAACTCCCGACTAAGGTATTCACCTCCTCGATCTGATCGAAGAACCTTAATAGGCTTTCCTATTTATTTTTTTACCTCATGCCTGAATTCTTTGAACTTTTCAAAGGCTTCAGACTTGTGTTTCATTAGAAACACATACCCGTACCTAGACATATCATCGATAAAGGTAATGAAGTAGACATAGTTGCCTCTAGCCGGCACATCAAATGGGCCACACACATCCATATGTACTAGGGCAAGTAGGTTTGTGGCCCTTTCCCCATGTCCCACAAAAGGGAGCTTGATCATTTTGCCTTGAAGGCATGATTCACAAACTGGATATGACTCAGAAGTCAACAGACTCAATAGCTCGGATTTTTCCAATTTGTTAACCCTGTCTTTCGCTATATGACCTAGCCTTAGGTGCCACAAATACCTATCATTTAGACTATCTTTAGGCCTTTTAATTCCCATGGCATTCACATTTTGCTCGATATGAAATACAGATACATCAATTTGTAGCTGATAGAGACCATTAATAAGAAAATTATTTGCAACTTTATTATTTTTATAAAATATATTACAATGGTTCTTATGAAAGCTAATTACATAGCCTTTTTGTGCTAAACATGAAATAGAAATCAAATTCCTGCTTGCTGCAGGCACATAATAACAGTCTCTAAGAACTAAATCTAATCCTAATAGTAATCGTAGAGGGCAGGTTCTCATGACCACAGTAGCAACTCTTGCTCTGTTCCCAATACGTAGGATCATATCCCCATCCCTCAGCCTCTTGCTCTCCTCAAGATCCTGTATAGAAGTGCACAAATGAGCACTAGAACCAGAGTCAAGTACCCAACTGGATGCAAAGAAAACTGTAAGATTAGATTCTATAACGAGCATACCTCTAGAAGGACCATCCTTCTTGTTCTTCAGGGTGGCCAGGTACTGAGGATAGTTTTATTTTCAATGGCCGTCTGACTTATAATGAAAATATTTTCCCTTTTCAGCAGCCTTCTTCTTTGATTCCATCTTCTTCCTTTTCCCATCCACCTTCTGCTTCTTCGCAGACTTTTTCTTCTTTCCAAAAGACTTTCTCTTGGAAGAAGTCCGCTCCACAGTAAAGACTGAGCCTTTTGAACTCTTCAAAGAAAGCTCAGCTGTAACCAACATGTTTATTAATTCAGTCAAGGTACATTGCATCTTATGCATATGAAAGTTCATGATGAACTGACCGTATGTATCAGACAAGGACTGAAGGATCACATCAATCTGAAAATCTTTGTCTAAGATGATACCGAGCTTCTCAAGCTCCTCAAAGTCCTTGATCATTGTCAAATAATGATCTTGGACTGACAGCCCATCATGTATTTTAGCCTTAAAAAGTCTTTGGCAGACTTGATACTTGGTTGCACGACTTTGTTCACCAAACAACTCTTGTAGGTGAGCCAACATTTGGCGGGTAGTCATAATATTCTCATGCTGGCGCTGCAAGTCATCAGACATTGCACCCAACATGTAGTACCTGGCTTTATTATCATCATCCATCCACTTTTCCAGAGACGCTCTCTGTTCAACAGTCGGACGTGCTGGTATGGCAGGTGGGTCCTGATCCAAGACATGAGTCAGTTTCTCAGAATACAGAATAATTCTGTAGTTCCTCAACCAATCTTTGAAATTAAGTCCAGTCAATCTGTGGGTGTCTAATATTTTGGTCGGGGTTGGACACAGACATGTTTCCTATAGAGAGTCAAAAGTTTTTAGTTAGATTTTGTAATCAGACTTAACCAATTTATTTAGGGGTTTCATTTTTAAATAAATTAGGCTCCCACTATTTTCTCAGATTCCTACACTCCCTAGGTAGAGATATGAAAATCTCTGTTATTAATGATTTCTAGTGGGTGGTGCGGTCTCACCGACTGGCTCATTACCTCACCTAACAGTTATTGGTAATGGGTCAACCGATGAGTGGACAACTCTTGTCCAATGATTCTCTAATCATAGTACACCCAAAACTTGGTCTCTAATTCATGAAGCTCACCATATCTGGAATATTGCTCCAATCCTTAGTTAAGTCAGACCCACCATTTGCACAAATTAGATTCCTGATTGCATCCTTCACCATATCCGAAATATTGAGCACAACCCATCCTCTAATCTGTAGCATCCAATGCCTAATGGACATGGTTGCATCTTCCTGGTGTAACTGAACCACTGTAACCAGTCAAAAATAATCAACCCCAGAAAGGGCCCGTACATCCATAATGGTGGAAGACCTTAGACTTAATATTTTCTTAGAGAGATTTGATTTAGGTCTCATTAAACTTGACTTGATATAGTCATAACAATTATGACTAACCTAGTGACATGGGTTAGCTCGAATTGTTAGCCATCTCAAATCAGAACTAGATCGACACATATGGCCAGGTAAGTGAGACCGGTGGAACGGATATGCCATTAACTCCATAAGAACACATTCGAGTTGAGTAGCTCCCAATTAAAAACCATTCGATCGTATCTGCCCAACTTACCTTAGACACCAAATTGTCAAACCAAAACCAATTGGGTTAGTCTACAATCCAGGCTTTAACCACTGAGCTAAATTAGATCTTAACTTGATCGAGTCACATCTAAATGTGATTCGACCTTGACCTAGACTTAATCCTATCAGGCTGATCAATTATTAGCTTTCATGATCCCACCTAACCAACTTTTGATTCAGTTTGATCAACCGCTAGACCTAATTGAGCTACCCAAGCCCAAACCCAATTTTATGAAAATGACTTAGATCTGAAATTCTCAATTTTAGACCTAATTTATTTTTATAGGATTAATTCATTAATTAAGTCTTGGGTTCATAAATAAAACATGTAAAATAAATCTTAGGGTTTCAGGATCTAGGGTTTTGCAGAAAAATAAGTTTGATTTCTGATTAAGGATGAACGCGCAGCACCCCTACATGCCATAAGAATACCCTATTGAATGGAAGGAGAGGGTCTTAAACCCAACTTTATTCTTATGACCCAACGGTCATGAGGAACACCTTAATCAGAAATATTGATTTAACTACAAAACTAGTTAGATCTAAGTTACATATCACATATATAATTTCAGATCTAACTTATACATGCTTTGTATACATCTCATATATTAAAATCTGATCTAATTAGCATACTTTTAGATCTGATACATCACATATAATATCTAAAAAATAAGATTTAAATTGAACTATTCAATATAAAATCTATTCTAGACAGTTATTAGAATAATTCTACAACTAGTTTAGGTATACAACAGATCAATCTTATGTATTAATTAAAATTTTATTTTCTATTTTTTGATCTGAATATAATATTTATAACATTAAAAAAATAGGAAATAATTTAGATCTAATTTATAGTTTAATCATATTAAAATCTAAAACTATAAGACTATTCATAGATCAAACTACTCCTAGTCTAGTCATGCATCTCATACATGTTAGATCTACTTAGATTTAATTTTAAATTTTTTAATTTCAAATCCAATCATATCTGATGTGAAATCTAAAATTTACTAATATAAGATAAATAAAAATAAAAATTAGATCTAAATTAGATCTGAAATAGAGCCATGTACCAGTTGAAGTAAAAATCGCTTTTTCCTTGTAGGATCTTCCAGATCTAATCAGATCTGGGGTGGAATATTTTTTTTTAAAAAAATTATCTTACTTTATTTCAAATCTAAGGTCTATTAGATCTGATTCTTATTATCTAATATTTAATCTAAAATTAAATCTAAAACTTGAGGATTAGAGGAATATCTTTAGGGTAACTAGATTACCCTGTAGATGATCGCAGCAATGCCCGAGGTTCTAAAATAGCCACGCAGTTGGCTGGCCTCTATCGATATCCACTCAAGTAGGATCTAGATCATCTTCTCCTCATGAATCTTTGCTCCAAAAATTAGATCTAGATCTGATCTGCAAGATCTTCAAAGATCTTCTAAAGCTGGAGCAGCAGCTTCTCGACAAATCCCTGCAGCCTTCTGATTAGGGAGCTACCACACCTTGGACAAGCACCAGATGGATGCCCAACCTCTTGGATGTGAAGAGGGGAGGTAGAGGAGCAGAGGGGGCATAGAGAAGTGGAGGGGTTTCACATTTTTGCTGGGTATTGAGCAGAGTCTCTAAACCCTAGGCGCAGATAGGGTTTAAATAGACCCAGCTGCGCCATGCAGTGCCACATCATTCGACCAATCAAAAAATTCCAATTAATTTTGAAAAAAATTTGATTGATGGAGTGATGTCATCTGATCATATCAGATAAGAACTCCACCAAACCCTCCTACTATTGGTGCCAACACTGGATAAACACAGTGAGATTGGCGCCCAACAGTTTGAGTCGATCAAGGCATAGAGTCCTCATCTCATGGGACTCTATCCTTATCCACTTGGGGCGCACACCATATCTGATTGTGGCACCCACTTTGAGGGTAAAATTAGCAAGTAGACACTCCACAAAAACTCTCCAATGATCTCTTGCCAAGTGGCCTTTAGTCCAATGTCTACGGGTCAACATTTGATCGATGTCCTAAAACAAAAATGATAGGTGACAGGAATTAGCAGGTGTTGTCTTAAATTCATCTCATGAATTAAGACAAGCCTTTTCTGAGCTGGACTGGCTTCTGTCAGACTGAGAGAAACTTTTTCAAGGTTCTCTGGGTGAGTCAAACCACATTTGGCTCAGTCGAGATAGAAAAGATTATACGAGGAGAAAGTTAGGCTCAATCATGTGCTAGCATGATTTTCTTGAACCTAATTGGATCTAATCCAAATCAATCGAGCTGGGCTAGCTCAATTGATGACATCCAGACCCTAACTCTTATTTGTGTGACCCAGTTAGGTTCATTTTTATATGGTAATGAGATATGTCGTGATCTCATCATCGACATCAACGAAACTCCTTTTGATGTACCAGAACTCTTCTGATTCAGACAATTAGAATGATCGATCATCAAGATCATTCTAATTGCTCTCAAAATTTATCAATGACACCTAGCAGTATATGATGGCAATCCATCAGAAATGAAGATGAACCTCTCGATGCAGCTACCTGTGTGATTGAGTTCCTCTATCATGAGTCCCGACTGAATTAGGGTTAAGGTGAACTCGTCAAACCCAACATCAGTCATATGAATCAATCGATCGATCCAAGTCCGATGTGAAACCTTAACGAAAAACTCTTTTTCATTATTTCACTCTGCCATGGCCATGGGCTTAAAGACTCAATCTTTCGATCATCATAGGACTACTCCTCTTATCTACCGAGGTTGATAAATCCCATCTTGGTGCAATCTGGTTCCTACAATGAATATGCTACAGCCAACATATACCTCAGTATTTCGAATGGCTAGGAGATCGAGTTATGATGTAGTCAAACTATAACATACTCAAGGTGAACTATCGATGCACCTCAGATCAAAGAAATAGACACACAGCTGCAGCATCGAGCTAGTCATCGACGAGAAGGTAGACTTTTTTATGACTGCTCGAGGTGGTCACGCTCAGTACTCTCATTTTTAATGAATATCTGTACTCTCGCTCTGGTGTCTTCACAACATAGACTCAAGATACATCTACCTTAAAGAAGCAATCGTACACCAACCTTTCGGATCGATCACCATCCTCATGATGATCCTATGGTCAGGAGCTGTTTATGAGTTAGTTATGTAAATTCATGCCTTAAATTTTTAACTCTTGAAAATATGAATTAACATTCCTACTAACTCAAAGGATATATCACAGACATAATGTATACAATATGATAGTAGAATAACCTTTTTATTTATTTATAGTCAAAATTATAAATTTGCCCTTACATTTGTATAGGAATATGTCAGCCAATCTGGCATCTAGGGCACACATCAAACAGTCCAATGCTAGCTAGACATAGTCAACTATTTAATTCCATATGATCTCTAACTTAATTCTTAATTAAGCTAATCTATTTGTCCAATCAAGCCACATACTTCTAAATTGAATGAACATATAGACGTTAGGTCAACTCTTTCCTACATTACTTGACTTTGTGCATGACTCCATAGGTTCAAACACTAAACCGATAGCATAGAAATATTTTTTTATAGAAATCAATGTTACCATCTAGTAATGATTCCTAATGTCCAGATAGGTTGAATATTTGTAAAGCAATATCCAAGAATCTATGCATATAGTTACTGCATAATTCATCCCTTTAACCTTGAATGCTCAGGATGACTTAGGGTTTCACTGTTAATCCTGGATGAGTCATCCATATTGTATTTCAACTTTTCAAATCCATCACATAGATTACCCTGGCCAAGGCTTTACTAAATTAAAATACAGTGATGTATTGTCTCCTATAATCTGAAAGGATCCATCCCATCTTGATCCATACACAGACTTCACAAGTACTTGACTGTACCCAATAGCCTTCCATCACTATATTAAAAATATAGATAGTTCAGCATTAAAGTACAATGAGTTGCTTGCAAGTCACTATGATGATCTCAAGTCTGAGGGACACTTATGCCCATATACTTTGTGAGCTGCTCTTGACAGCAGAGTGCTCAGCAAGTGAGTTACTGGTTCAGTGACGATATACTCCTACATCTCACTTATATGCCATACTAGTATCTTCACACTCCTTGGTTAGGAAGATAATCAATCTATATGGCACACAACGATCTATACTTGATAAATATCATTATCCATTTAATGACATATCATTTGGTCACGAATATATTTAAAAACTATTCGATAAATTCTCCTTTATCGATTATATTATAGTTCTAAGGACTTTATCATAAAATTAAAAGTTCTATAGGGAAGATATACATATGATGAACATGTCAAAATAACTTTTTATTCATTGATAAATAATTCATATATAAATATCTAATTATTTATAATAGGTCAATTAGTTTTAGGATACATTTTCGAACAACTTCCACTTGGACTAAAGCTAATCGAGGTAGTATCTTATACCCATCTTCCACTTGTGATCATCAAACTCTTTGATCTTGAGAGATTTAGTAAAGGGATCAGTCAGATTTTTTTTTTCATCAATCTTCTGTAGCTCCATATCACCTCGATCCATAATCTCACAGATAAGATGATAGCATCACAGAATGTGCTTGGTTCTGTGATAAGACTTGGGTTTTTTAGCTTGAGCTATAGCTTCGATACTATCACAATATAGTAAGACTGGACTATCAATAGTGGAAACTACCCCAAGTTTAGTAATGAGCTTTCTTAACCAAATAGCCTCTTTTACAGCATCGAATGTCGTAATGTATTCCGCTTTGCACACTAAGTCAACCACTGTATGTTGTTTGAAACTCTTCCAGTATATCGCTTCTCTATTTAAGGTGAACATGTAATTTGACATGCTTCTGCTATCATCACAATCTGACAGAAAATTAAAATCAGTATATTTCATAAGTTTCAAATCAATGTCTCTATAGATAAGCCATTGGTCCTTAGTATTTCTCAAATACTTAAGGATTGTCTTCACAACCTTCCAATAGTTCTCTTCCAGATCAGACTGATACCTACTCACTACTCCTAGTGAATAGGCCATATCCTATCTTATACATATCATGACGTACATGATAGATCCCACTATCGAAGCATGTGATATTCTACTCATATGCTTTCTCTTCTGAGGGGTTGTCAGACAATCCTTCTTGGAGAGAGTAATTCCATAGTCTATCAGAAGATAGCCCCCTTTGAAATTCTCCATGTTGAACCATTTCAACATGGTATTGGTATACATTGATTGAGATAATCCAAGCAACTTTTTAGATCTATCTCTATAGGTCTTCATCCTTGGGATGTAGGATGCTTCTCCCAAATCTTTCATAGAGAACTGCGATGATAGCCACAGCTTTACACTTTACAAAGCTGGGATGTCATTTTTTATTAACGATATATCATCTACATACAATACAAAGAAGATGACTATAAAATTATTAGTCTATTTGTAGATGCAACGCTCTTCTCTATTCCTAACGAAGCTATACATTTTGATCATCTTATCAAAATACATGTTCCAACTCCTAGATGCTTGCTTCTATCCATAGATAGATCTATTTAGCTTGCATATTTTTGATTCGTCTATGAATGTGAATCCTTCAAATTATATCATATACACCTCTTCTTCCAACTCCTTGTTAAGGAAAGTATTTTTGACATCCATTTGCCAGATCTCATAATCTAAGTGTACTGCTATCGCAAGCATGATTTGGATAGACTTGAGCATTGTCACAGGAGAAAATATCTCGTCATAGTCAATTTCATAATATTGATGATATTTTTTAGCAACTAGATGGATTTTATAGATCTCTACCTTCCTATTCACTCCATTTTTTTTTTAAAAATTTATTTACACCCTATGGGTTTAATCCCTTTGGATGGTTCAACAAGTGCCTATACACCATTGATCTTCATGGACTCCATCTCGAATTTCATAGCCTCAAGCTATTTCTTGAAGTTGAACCTTTGCATAGCATCTGTGTAGGTGATTAGATCCTCATCGTTCTCATCTAATTCGACAGGATCACCATGTTGGAAAAGGTGCAGGATTTCATGCATGAATTTCAAAATATTTTTAAAATATAACGCAACAGAATATGTAAATTAAATAATTTAATATAAAAATATATGTAATCAGATTACTAAACCCTATAATTATAACCAACAACATATCATATTGTATTTATAAAAATCAAAAAATAAAAACTTTGGTATTGCTCAAATCAATACCCTAGATCTAAAACAGTTTTAGATCTAAAACCTAGATCACATCTAGATAAGAGAAGAGATCAGATCTCTTACTTTTATGCAGGTTGAGAACTCTATGGTTGATTTTTTTTATTATCTTTGAAGCTACACACATGTCCGGCCTCTACAGGTGATCTACACGAGGCTGCAACAAAATTGGAGGTTCGTCGAATGAAGATCTACTCGAAGTGCTAGCTTCTTGTAGATCCCTTCAGATGGTTAATCTAAAAATATTCTTCGGATCTCTTGGACATTTCAAGAGATGAAGAATATGAGGAGAAATAAGGAAGAAGTCAAACCCTTTGACCTCCCTAAAATCTAAAATAATATGTAATATAAAAAGATCCTAAGAGAAGACAGATCTTCTCTTTCAGTACATCAACGATTGATGTCCTGAGAACATCTCTATGCTAGGACATGAGAAGACCTTCTTCTCTAGATATTTTTCAAATTTTTAGATCTTATGATATCCAATTTTTTGCATAGAAAAATCACATGATTTATAGAGAAAAAGGGTTCTAAAAGAAACCTTAAGAGAAGACCTTCTTTTCTTCTTCTTCTCTCATCAGAACATGATCAGATCATGTCCAAAATTAGATCACCATGCACCAACTCATTGCAGCATGGATCCACCATGCCATTCCTCTTTCTCTCTCAGATTTTTATCACATAAAAATATAAAAAAAGAGAATAATCTGAAAGAAAAATAATAAGAGAAAATAATCTTCTCTCTTACCTTTTGTTTCTCTACAAGACATCAACTTTTGATCTCTTGATAGAAGACTCTCCTCCATGGATATTGGTGCCTCAAACCACCCATGCCATCCTCTTTCTCTTCTACTATTTTTCTTAAAAAAACTATAGATTTTAGACTCCTATATCTTCTCATATGGGGTGGCACCAATATAAGCGGTAGATAAGGTCAGGAGTCCTAGTTAAACAAGGAACTTATGGGGCGTCCAACTCTTGGATGCCCCCTCCCTCAAAAATTTTATAGAGAGCATGAAAATAACCACAAAGGGGTAACAAAATGATAGGATAGGCTTGGGGAAGGTTGGCGTAAGAGAGGAGAGAAGAGTCCTTGTGAAGAGGGACTCTTTCAAAAAAAGAATAAGCCTAAACCACTTTCCATAATTAACCAAATCACTTTCCACATTGAACCAAATCAAATATGATTCAAATCTCTAGAATAAGTGGTGTGAGATAATATTTCTTGGATGTGAATATCATAGAAAAATATCTAAAAATTAATTAGTGGGCGTGGGCTTGAGATTTCTTAGGTGGCGCAAGAGATGATATGGAATCCTAGTCTAACTAGGATTCTTATGCAGATTAGGTCAAACACTTTGAACCCAATCCAAATTAATTACAACCTAATTAATGATGATTCTAATCTACTAGAAATCCAATTAAATCAGATTAAATTATATTTAATTTTAATTTAAATCCTAACTTAATTAGAAATTAGGTGCATACAAGTCCTAGTCGAACAGAGACTTGTTCTCCCTTGCAATTGGCTTATCCAATAAATCAATTAGACTTAATCTAATTAAATTCAAACTAATTCTAATTAAATCAAATTTAATTAGACTTGATCTCAATCTAATTGCTCAATCAGATTGAGCCAATTAGTAATCTAATTACTAATCGATCCTCCAGCAACACTTGTATTAGGTCAAACATCAATCACATTGATCGTTTAACCTAAGAATGATTCTCAATCATCGATTAACCATCTGATTAGGTTACAACCTCTTATGTGTGTGACCTTATAAGTTTGAACCTAAGTCGATAGTATAGAAACTAATTTCTATACTAGTCGAAGTAACCATCTAGCAATGATTCTCGATATCCAGATAGGTCGAATATATGCAAAGCAACATTCTAAGAATCCTGACCCATGATTACTGTATAATCCATCTTTTTGACCAATAATGCTCAAGACGACTTCGAGTATGCTGTCAATACTCATATAACACATCTCTATTGTATCTCAAAATTTTGCAAATCTTGTGACTCCTCACGAGTATTACCCAGGCCTAGATTTTGCTAAATTGAAATACGGAGAGACATTCTCTTCCTGAAGTTAATCAGGAGTAGTCAATCCCATCTTGACTCACACACCAACTTCACAAGTACTTAACTGTACCCAAAAATCTTTCAAACCTATATTAAAAATATAGATAGTCTGACACCAAAGCGTAGTGATTTGCTTGCAAGTCATCATGATGATCTCAGGTCGGAGGGACACTTATACCCATTGGCTTTAGCTAACTACTCTTGACAGTAGAGTGTTACATTGGTCACGTTCAATATAGATGTACTCCTACATCTCACCTGGATTCCATACCAGTGTCTCCACACCACTTGGTTATGAGGACAACCAATGCATATGGCATACAGTGACCTAATCCTGATAAGTTATCGTCCTTGTTAATAACTTATCATTTGGTCGTGAACAATTTAAGAACCATCCGATAAATCATCTTTTATCGATTGATTGTGGTTCTAAGGACTTCATCATAATTTAAGAGTTTATTTAAGGAAGATAGAACTTTTATGATGAACTTGCCAAATAACTATTATTATTAGATAATTCATATACTAATTCCAATCGTCTATCACTTAGATGATTGACTTTAGGATATATTTTTCAACAACTCCTACTTGTACTAAAGCCAATCAAAATGATATCAAATATCCTATCTTTCACTTGAGTTCGTAGAACTTCTTAGTTTCGAGGCCTCAACAAATGGGTCGGTCAAGTTCTCCTTTATCATCGATCTTCCAAAGATCGATGTCACCCTAATCTAAAATCAAAAATGATAGCAATACAGAGTATGCTTGTCCTTTAGTTCTTTAGTCAGATTTATGGCTCTAGTGCTATGATAGGACTGGACCATCAGTGGAGGATAACACTCCCAACCTACTAATGAAGCTCAACAACTACACAGCTTGCATGGCAGCATCATATGCTACAATGTACTCTACATCACTAACTGAGTAGACTAAAGTATCCTGCTTGAAGCTTTTTCAGCAAATTGCTCCTATAATTAGGGTATGATTCGACACTTTCTTGTTGTCATCTTGATCTGACTGAAATTGAAATATCCACATATTTAAAGTCAGTATTTTCATATTTGAGTCACTAGTCTTTAGTATTTCCCAAATACTTAAGGATTGTCCATACAATCTTTTAGTGGTTCTTACTTAGATCAGACTGATATCTGCTCACTACCATTAGTGAGTGTTGGGTATAAAATAACCCTAGCCGAAGTTCGTAAGAGGCCAACTAATGCGTAGTCATTGATAGCACCAAAAATAACTCTACTCACTACGTAGGTAGGATGAGTCGAGATCGTATCCTCAGGGACCTTGGGCTAAGTTGAGATTGTAAAATAAAAGAAAGAAATATTATTTTGATTTACAAAATAAATTATCTTAAAATTGATGTAATTAGAAAATAAAGAGCTCGAGAGTTTTGAATTAATTTTACACTAGTAGAGTTGTATCTTTTTTTTTTAATTAAATAGATACGATTAATCTTAGAAAAAAAACCTATCTTTAATCGGCACACCCCATACCCGTAGATCACGGTGCATCTCTGGAAAGTACTAGGTAAACAACTCTTCTTTGCTCAGCATGCCCCGTACTCGTAGATCATGGTGCATCTTCGGAAAGTAAAAGTTGTTCCTAATATTAATCTAACAGGAAAGCATAAATAAAAGTATATGAAAGAGAGCAAATAAAGAACTCATGATGATTTAAATAAAAAGTATAATCTTTATTACATATAAAGAAATACAAGAAAGTTTAGAGCAATAAACCCACTCTATGTCATTACAAAATTTCTTCTCCACTCCCGAGACTGCTAGCCTAGCTGCTCATGGAGTAGTCCCTTTCTCTTCCTCTATGCAAGGCTCTAGAAGAATTTTTGGGATCATCCTCAAATGGAAGTACAAGAGTCTTTTTATAGGTGTTAGGAGGGAGGAGTTTTACATGGTTTTCAGATGTGGGACTAAAGAAAATACTAAGGACTAAAAGATGGATGGATGAGATGGAAAGATCACAAGCAGATAAAGAAAATACAAATTCTTCCTCTTGAAGTATTTACAAGTATTATATTTTTTTCTTTAATTTTTAGATCCATCTGCTATCATGAGCGTCCGTCTGTTCGTCATTGTGTCTGCCAGCACAAACTCCCTGCGAACCCGCCATGCCGCACACCCACAATGCCGCGTGCCCGCAATCTTCTTTCACGGACCCGTTAGCTGTTAGGAAACCACTTACGCTCCTTTTTGATTAGAAAATTACAAAAAGAAACTTTTGTTTCTTTAAAATGATGCCTATATCTTTTTTGGGTTCTTTGCATAGTATCTTCATTTTCTATAATACCGTATGCATCCTTCTTTTATTTTAATTTTATTTTAAGTTTAATTTTCTTCAAACTTGAGTCTTTTTGATCTGTGAATCGGACTCTTTGTATCGACGATCACCTTTCCTGTAAAACATAAAAAAAAGCATCAAATTCTTAATAAATAAAATAAATTAAATATAATTTTTTGTTTTAAATGACTTAAATTAACTGTTTATCACACCCTCCAACTTGAATTTTGCTCGTCCTCGAGTAAAATAGATATATCAGCATTATGTACCGACTCGATCTTGAATAAAAAGTTAGGTTAGGCATCCCAAATGATAGATGATATCTGGTCAGACCATTAAAGAGATACTTCATTGGATTATCAATTTGACCCAATTAGTGGCTGAGTATTAACTAAAGAAATTTTAAGAAATTTTTTTTCACCAACTCTCCACTTTACTCTTTAAATCCTCTAACTTAATGTGAGAGAGGTTTATTATCTTCTTGCAATTTAGTCCCCTTATTATCCACTATTTTTTTTTTCACATTGCCCACCTTTTTACACGAACCACAACGCTTACATAGGCGAAGGGGCCCGGTTACTCAATAGGAAACCAATATTTTTTTTTTTTTAAAGTAAATTTTAAGGAAAATTTTTGCATACCTCGATCTTTCCACCCAATCTCTCATGAAGCAGATTCTTTATTGAGATCAGTAAGAAGAGGATTATAGAATCACTCCTAAAATTTGGTCTAGTCTAAACCCTACAATTCATTGGATTTTCTTAATAATTTATTTCTCAATATCTCTAAAATTATCTTTACCGTTAATCATTCATTGATTAGGATGCCTAATTGACTCTTAATCAAAATAAAATTTGGATACACAAAACTATTATTTCTGACCATACTCAAGGATTTGATTAATTTCCTCCCCCCCCCAACTTAATCTACATTGTCCTCAATGGAGTAGGAAAGCAAAGAAAATAAAAGAAGAGAGTGCACCTGGGATAATTTTGCTTCGGAAGTTGAAGATAGCTTCATTGATTAATAGGCTCTTGTTCTAAATTCCTGCAGCTGCAGTAAAGTAAAAAAAATATGAAATCATTGGGTTGCCTCCCAACAAGTGCTAAGTTTTACGTCTTCAGCCAGACATCAAGTTTATTATTCATTATAATGTGGATCACACAGGTAGATGGTGTCGATTCATTCTTTATGTGCAATTTCATCTACATATGTCTTTAGACGTTGGCCGTTTACCTTAAATGTATTGCCATTCCAGGGGTCATGAATTTCAATTGCTCCATGTGGGAATATTTGTGTGACAATGAAAGGTCCATCCCATCGAGATCGAAGTTTATCGGGAAAAAGGCGTAACCTGAAATTGAAAAGCCATACCTTTTGACTTAGCTCAAACAATTTTCTAGAGATATATTTGTCATGAAATACTTTGGTTCGAGCCTTGTAAATTCATGAACTCTCATATGCATCGTTGCGAAGTTCTTCCAGTTCATTGATTTGCAACCTTTGATTAAAATCTGCATTCTTCATGTTAAAATTAAACATTCGTATGGCCCAGAGTGCACGATGTTCTAATTCAACCGACAGATGGCAAGCTTTGCCATAAACTAATCGATAGGGTGACATATCGATAGGGGTTTTAAAAGCTGTACGGTAAGCCCATAATACATCATCTAAGTGAAGAGACCAATCCTTTCTATCGGACCTAACCGTATTTTCTAGGATATGTTTAATCTCCCTATTTGACACCTCTACCTGACCATTAGTTTGGGGGTGATATGGTGTGGCCACTTTGTGTGTAATATTATATTTTTTCATAAGTACTTCAAAATGTTTATTCGTAAAATGAGTTCCCCCATCACTAATGATCACCCTTGGAAAGCCAAATCGACTAATGATGTTTCGTTGGATAAAACTAGTTACAACTTTATTATCATTAGTCCATGTAGCTATTGCCTCCACCCATTTTGACACGTAATCAACTACCACCAGAATATATTCAAATTCAAATGAGGCTGGAAAAGGTCCCATGAAATCAATCCCCCAAACATCGAAGATTTCTACTACTAAAATAGGGGTCAGCAGCATCATATCGTTCTTGGATAAATTTTCTGTTTGCTGACATTGCGGACAACTTCGGTCAGATTCATGTGCATCCTTGAAAAGCGTTGGCCAATAAAATCCACTCTGCAGCACTTTTGCTGTAGTTTTTCTTCCACTAAAATATCCCCCACATGCCGAAGAATGGCAAAAAGTGAGAATGCTTTGGAATTCACTCTCGGGGACACAACGGCAAACAACTTGGTCAGGACAGTATTTGAATAATTCAGGTTCCTCCCAAAAATAATATTTAATTTATGAGAAAAATCGATCCTTTTCTTGTTTTGTCCAGTGAGAAGGTACTTGTCCTGTTGACAAGTAATTGACAAAATGGGCAAACCATGGAGGACGGCTAGAGGAGATTGCGTAAAGTTGTTCGTCAGAAAATTTCTCTTTGACCTCATCTATGCTTATCGTGTGTTCAACTAAGATCCTGAGATGTGATCAGCTACCACATTCTCGGAACCCTTCTTATCTCGGATTTCTAGATCAAATTCTTATAAAAGAAGGATCCATCTGATCAAACGTAGTTTAGTATCTTTCTTTGAGAGGAGATGTTTCAGAGCCACATGATTAGAGTAAACTAGAATCTTAGACCCTAACAGATATGAGCAAAATTTTTCAAGGGCGAACACTACTGCTAGTAGCTTTTTTTCTGTTGTGGTGTAGTTTAATTGGGCATCGGAAAGAGTCTTGCTAGCATAATAGATCACATGTAGCTCCTTATTGATTTTTTGGCCTAAAACGGCACCTATAATAAAGTCAGAGGCATCACACATAATCTCAAATGGAATGGACCAGTCAGGGGATTTTATTATGGGTGCTATTGTCAGGGCTGTTCGTAATGTGTTGAATGCTTTCAAACAGTCTTCGTCAAAGACAAATGGTGTGTCCTTGGCCAACAGATTGCACAGGGGTCTTGAAATCTTGCTAAAGTTTTTGATGAAGCATCTATAAAATCTGACATGACCTAAGAAGGATCGTATTTATCAGACCAAAGTAGGAGGTGGTAGTTTTGAAATGACCTCAACTTTGGCTTTATCTACCTCGATCCCTCTTTCAGAAATAATGTCCTAACACAATTCCTTTCTACTATTGGGAATAGTATCCCAAAGCCAATCGTCAGCCTGTTGACGGTTGTGCTTATTTTTGTATATTTACATGAATTATGAATTAATAAAAATTATTTTGGTATTTTTCATCATAAAATATTTCATCTTCTAATGAACTTATATGTTGTGGTGAAGTCCTTAGGACTATTTAGACTCGACAAAGAAGGATTTGTCGTTTAGTCCTTAAATCTGTTCGTGACCAAATGATACGTTGTTACCAAGGATGATAATGTTTATCAAGCATAGGTCATTGTGTGCCATATAAGTTGGTTGTCCTCTTAACCAATGAGTATGGAGACACTGGTATGGCATACAGGTGAGATGTAAGGGTACATCTGCACTGAACGTGACCGACTCTGGAGCTATTTCTGCTGTCAAGATTTGCTCCGATGGAATATGGGTATAAATATCCCTTCGACCTGAGACTGCCACGGTGACTTGCAAGCAACTCACTGCACTTAGGCACTGGACTACCTGAATTTCTAATTCAGTGACGGAAAGCTGCTGGGTGTAGTCAAGTACTTGACTTGTCGGTGCGTGTGTCAAGATGGGATTGACCACTCCAGTTTAGGAGCTGTGTACAGTCGTATTTTAATTTAGTAAAACCTTGGTCAGGGTAGTCTTTGTGAGAAGTCACAGGACTGTTTGAGTTGAGCACGATTCGGATGATCTAATCAGGGTTGACAGTTTAATCCTGAGTCGTCCTAAACACAGAGGTCAAAAGGATGAATTATACAGTAACCATATTCACGTAGGTTTTGAGTGTTGCGATTGTGACCATTTGACCTATCCGATCATCAGGTACCATTGCTAGATGGTCACTTCGATTAGTACAGGAATTGGTTCCTGTGCTACCAGCTTAGGTTCAAACCTGTGGGGTCACACACATTAGAGGTTCCTATCTGATCTGATGACTGATGAAGAGTTCTAATGCTTGTGGACTATGAGTCCTACATGTCTGGGACTCTATGATCGAGAGTCAGGATTCTCTGATCACGAGTCCCATATATTTTGGGTACCAGGGTCAAGAGTCCCACTGGTTTGGGACTCTTCGATCAGGGTTACATATCGATGAATTCTGATGCCCGATTACCCATCGAATTTGGACTCAATATTTATGAGAGGTTTAATTAGTAATTTGATCGCTAATTAACTCAATTTGATTGAGTAATTATTTTTGAATCAAGTCTAATTGAATTAGATTCAGTTGGGTTTGACCCGATTAGGTTAAGAGTTGACCTAATCATCGAGATGGTTTGGTCCCTAATTTGATCAGGGGTTGGGCTTAATCAATTTCTGATTTGATTAGAATTTTATTGAGCCTAATTAAGCCTAATTAAGTTGGGTTTAAATTAGTCTAATTGGGCCTAACTTATTTGGTTCAATTAGGTTGGTTTAAATAATGAAACCATCTTGACCCATTCTCCCTACGCCACCTCACTTCCACTGCGCCCATTTGAATTCACGAGAAGGAAGTTCTCATGAATTTTTCCTCATGCAAAGCCCTCCTCACACCCTACTTTAATGCACCAAATGAGTGGATAAGGATGATTTGTTGGCCATTCAAATTCAAAATAAAGTTTGAATTTGAATGAGCAACCAATCTTAGCGCCTTGACCTTATCCTCTTTTAGCGCCCCATTTATTTCACGAGAAAATGTTTCTCATGAAATCACTCATGCATAAATTAAGCCATGCCCTCCACTTCTCATGCCCTTAGTGGATAGGGATAAATTAGTTTCCATTTGAATTTAAAATTTGATTTGAATTCAAATGTGCAATTACTCATCTTTATCCTCTCACATGGATAAGACCTTGGTTGATTGTTTTAAAAGGAGGAGAAGAGTGGGGCGTGTGCAAAAAAAAAAAATTGGAGAGAAAATCTAGGCATGAGGAATCCTTGTATGCAAGGTGAAGGTCAATATCCTTTCGAGAGAAAAAGAAAGAAAAGAAAGAAAAAGTGTGTGCAAGATTTCAGTGAGTTCTTTAGGATTTAAGCCTAGAGTTCGGAAAGTGAGAAGGTGAGCTACGAGTGTCATGAGCCTTCCAAATTTTAGAGAGATCTTCAACATCCTCTCAAGCACATCTGCTAACGATCTAAAGCATCCAAAGAATCGACAGACATGGATCGAAGGAGTTCGATCAGCATCGACCGTCGAAAGGGCTCTACAACGAGCTAGTACTCGTGAGGAATCGATCAGACCAGGAGCTTCGTGTGGATGATCCACAGAGGCCAAACATACTGTGTGGCTGCATTGCGATGATCAGACTCTCCCAAATATGATCAGATTGTGGCAATCTACTATCCGCACAAAGATATTGTGTTCTGAACACATTACAGTAAAGTGTTTACTGTTCAAATTCGAATTTTAAATTTAAATGCATGCATGATATCATATTTAGATCCTAGTGTAGGGTAAATTATTTTTAATTAATTAGATTAATTAATAATTTTTACTATAAAATAATATTTTTAAAAAAGTTTTAAAATTACCATTTTACCCCTGCACTGATTTTTCCCATAAGAATGGTATCAGAGCGGGTTCTTAGATATGATATATATATTTGCATGCGTAGATTAAGTTGTAATCTAAAAGTTTAAATTTAAAATTTAAAGTTTGAGTTTTGAAAGTTGTTCGAAATTCAAAATTCAAAAATTTGAAATTCAAAAATTGAAATTTAAATTTTGAAATTAAAAATTCAAAATTCAAAATTCCAAAATTTGAAATTCAAAAAAAAAAATTGAAATTTGAAATTTAAAATTTGGTTGAAATTTTAAATTTGAAATTCAAAATTTAAAATTCAAAATTTGATATTCAAAATTTGAAATTCAAAAATTTGATATTCAAAATTTGAAATTCAAAAATTTGAAATTTGAAATTTGTTTGAAATTTGAAATTCAAAATTTAAAATTTGAAATTTGAAATTTAAAATTTAAATTTTAAAATTGGTATATTTAGATATACTTGATCCAAGTAGCAAGTAATCGAATTGGTTTGGTTGCCATGGCCGTCCGATCATAGGAGAAAAGTAGGGTTTAAAGGCCCTCTCCTCCCATTCGATGGGGTCTCCTATGGCGGTAGGGGTGCCGATGCAATTATATCCCATGCACATGAAGTAGCGAAAGGAATATTCATGATTTATTTTGATTGAGTTATTTTCTGTTATGTAATTAGCAATAGGTTGCTATTTATGAAATATGCTGATATATTTGTGTAATAAGTCAACATATTTGGTGAACAAAAAATAAAACCTTTCAAATTTGAAAATTATTTTTTTTGAAATGCCAAACCCTGACCCATCGATCCAAATACTTAATTAAAAGAATTAAGTATTGTCTAGTAGGTCTAGAATTGTGAATTAAGACCTAAGACAATTGCATAAACTTGTGGGTCAATGGGTTAGATGGATTAGGTCCATAATTAGGTTAGACCTAAGGTTAGCTTAAAGAAATGGACTAAATTAGAGTAATTGGTCAAATCTAATCAAAAGTTGAATTAGATTAGGTCAAGGATACTCTAAACTCAACTCCAATAGTTGTAGTTGAATGGGTCCATGTCTTTAACTAGATCAAGATGGACTTAATTCATGGCTACGCGGTGGAACCCTATTTACTAAGTTGATCAAATTAAAATTAATGAACCGGTTGATGTCTAAGGTAAGTTTGGCAGTTTGACCAGTGGTTTTTAAACGGGAGCTACTCGTAGTGATTCGATCTTTGACGAGTTAATGGCTTATCCCCACCACTGATCTCACTTACCTGGCCAACCTGGTGAATTAGGTTTTGATTAGATCACTTGGTGATTAGGGCTCACCCATGTCATTAGGTAAATCAGTTTGACTGATTTAGGTGCTCCTAATGCCAGTTTTAAGTAAATCCTTTTTAATCTGACTTGGTGAAGTCAGTGGGAGGATTGAAATCGGCTGGATATTTTTTTCTCATCTATTCTTTAATAAAATCCTCAAAAAAAATTATTAGGTCCTAAAAATATTTAAGTTATATTGATAACTAAGTCATAGCCTCCCATTAAGTGAGTGATAATGAGTCCATTAGTTTAATAATCATTGGAGGCCCAAAGGTCTGGTGCTTATTGACTAATGGAATTATCATTCATAGTATGATAATTTGGTTTGAGTCTTTCTGATGGTGGTTAGGTTGGCCGACCAAAGTCGGGCTTGATCATTTATTGGTCTGATTCACCAAATCAAATCATGTTAATGGTTGGACCTAACCAGATTTTTTTTCAGTGGAGGCCAAAGCCTACTGATTAGGTTCTGGGGCCAAATTAATTACTAGAAGTTGTTTAGAGAAACAACTGGTTATGAACCTACCCATAGATGCACATGGGTTGACCAATCAAAGTTGAGCTCGTGTGTAGTCTGTGTGGATTCTAGTACCCACTAAGGAATTAAAGTAATTCCTCAAATTGGAGGTTAAGGCTACCAATTCGTAAAAATACTGGGAGAAACTTAAGACTAAAGTCCAAGTCTTTAGTATTAATAATTTATGTATTAATATAGGTCTGGTTTTTCTTTATGCAGCTATGGCCACTACCTTGTCGCTCCGATCATTATTAGATAATGACAAGCTCATGGGACCTAATTTTGATAGCTGGTATTGAAAATTAAAAATCATCCTTGAGCATGAGCAGATCCTTTATGTAGTAATGGATCCGGCACCTGAGGAGCCAGCCTTGAATGCTAGAGGGGTGGTCCGAGACACTTACCAGAAGTGGCTCAATGATCGCACCACCGTTCAATGCATTATACTGGCGGCAATGAATGATGAGTTCAGCCGCAGGTTCGAGAACGCCCAACCACAGGAGATGCTTCAAATGTTGAATGACTCCTTTGGCACGCCTGACGACGTTGAAAGGCACAAAACTAGTTGTGCCATTTTCAATGCTCGGATGAGGGATGGAGCCTCAGTCACTGATCATGTACTGTACATGATCGAAATGATTGAGTGCCTAAGTAAACTGAGCTTTCCCCTGCACGAGCAGCTCCGTAAGGATGCGATCCTTAATTCTCTGCCCAAGTCCTACCTTCCCTTCCTTACTTATTTTCGAATGACAAAGCCTGCAGTGAACTATCATGGCTTGTTGGGGTTGCTGCAGAACTTTGAGAAGGACCACCAGCTCCATAAGGAGTCGGTAAATATTGTGGGAAGGTCTTCTTTTGGTCGTCGACCCTTTAAGAAAGGAAAGAAGAACAAGAAGAAGAAGAATAAGAAGGTGCAGCTGCATGCTGGGATGTCTGCACAGGGTCAGACCAAGAAGCGCAAGCCCGACCAGAGCCAGGCGAAGTGCTTATTTTGCAAGAAGCAGGGGCACTGGAAGAGGAACTATCCTCTATACATTGCCTCACTGGATCCGAACAGGCCAAAGAAGAAGCAAGATACTTATATAATAACACCTTGCAATTTTTCCATTTGTGATACTACTGCCTGGGTATTGGATACCGGAAGCCCTTATCATATTTGCAATTTGATGCAGGGTCTGCAGGTCAGTAGGAGATTTGATGAAGGTGAGAGGTTCCTAAACGTTGGAGATGGAAGCAAAGTTTCAGTTCTAGCATTAGGAATCATGAACCTTGTAATCAATTCTCGAAATATAATTCTGAGTGAATGTCACTATTGTCCAAGCTTTTTATTAAATATTATTTCTGTAGGCCTTTTGGCCATGAACGGTTATCAATTTTTAATAAAAGGAAACATTTGCAATATCATTTTGAATGGTGTTACAATGTTTATTTGACAACTTTATAATGGAATTTACTTTCTATCACAACCTGTTAATGTGGTTCAAACCTCTGGTAAATGCCCTAGAATAGATAATGTGTCAGAAGTCTACCTTTGGCACTGTAGGCTAGGTCATATCAATAAGAACAGGATAAATAGGTTGGCTTAAGAAGGAATTCTTGAAGTAGGTGATTGTGAATCACTTCCAACCTGTGAGTCCTGTCTTCTTGGTAAAATGACCAAGTCAACTTTTACTGAAAAAGGTGAGCGAGCCAGTGAACTCTTGGGTCTGGTACATTCTGATGTATGTGGACCCATGAGCTCAAGTGCAAGAGGTGGATATTTCTACTTCATAACCTTCACAGACGACCTATCGAGGTATGGGTATGTCTATTTAATGAAGCATAAGTCGGAGTCGTTTGAAATGTTCAAACTATTCCGAAATGAGGTAGAAAAATAAACTGGGAAGTGTATTAAAACTCTTCAATTTGATCGAAGAGGTGAATATCTTTCCAATGAGTTTCTGACATATCTTGGGGAGAATGAAATTCTCTCTTAATAGACTCCTCCTGGAACACCACAGCATAATGGTGTATCTGAAAGGAGGAATCGGACCTTGTTGGACATGGTTCGATCTATGATGGGGTTTGCTGGTCTGCTGATCTCCCTCTGGGGATATGCACTCGAATCGACTTGTTACCTTCTAAATAGAGTTTCGAGTAAGCTGTAACCAAAACACCATATGAGATATGGATAGGATGTAAGCTAGTACTCTCGCACCTTAGGGTTTGGGGGTGTCCGGCTTATGTTAAACATTTAATTACGGATAAGCTAGGACCTAGGTCTGACAAGTGTAATTTTATAGGATACCTAAAAGAGACCAAAGGGTATTATTTCTACTTGGCTGATGAGCAAAAAGTGTTTGTCAGCCTTAAGGCAATCTTTTTGGAAAGGGAGTTCCTTGGTGAAGGAACTGTTGCCTCTAAGGTCAAACTTGATGAAATTCGACAGGTGGAAAATCCGATGCAAGTTGCTGAACCGGATTTGATTAGATCAGATCCAGAGCTCATTGATCAAGCACCCTTAAGGCGATCTGGTAGAGTACCACGTCAACCGGATAGATACTATGGTTTCTTGGTCCGGGACGACGATCCTATCGAACTTGATGAAAATGATGAGGATCCGATCACCTACATGGATGCAATGCAGAGATCCGACTCTGAGAAATGGCTAGAGGCCATAAAATTTGAAATGGAGTCCATGAAGGTCAACGATGTGTGGACATTGGTTGACCCACCCGAAAAAGTAAAACCCATAGGGTGTAAGTGGGTCTTCAAGAGGAAGAGGGGCACAGACGGAAAGGTGGAAACCTATAAAGCCCATCTAGTTGTTAAGGGATATCGTCAACGTTATGGTATAGACTATGACGAGATATTTTCTCCAGTGGTATTGCTGAAATCCATTCGGATTATGCTTGCGATAGCTGTCCATCTGGACTATGAAATCTGGCAGATGGATGTAAAGACAGCTTTCCTAAACGGAGAGCTAGATGAAGAGGTATATATGATACAACCTGAAGGATTCACATCCACTGATGAGTCTAAGGTGTGTAGACTACAAAGATCCATTTATGGACTTAAGCAAGCATCCCGGAGTTGGAACATACGTTTTGATAGGACGATCAAGACGTATGGCTTCGTTAAGAATGGAGAAGAGCCCTGCATTTATAAGTGGGCTAATGGTCCAGAAGTGGTATTTCTTATATTGTATGTGGATGATATTCTCTTAATCGAAAATGATGTCCCTGCATTACAGGAAATAAAGATTTGACTGTCGTCACAGTTCTCCATGAAGGATTTGGGAGAAGCTTCCTACATCTTAGGGATGAGAATTTATAGGGATAGATCTAAAAGGTTGCTTGGTTTATCCCAGTCTACGTACATAGAAACTATGCTGAAGAGGTTCAGCATGGAGAATTCCAAGAAAGGCTATCTACCGATAGGCCATGGAATTTCTCTCTCGAAGAGGGATTGTCCGACAACACCTCAAGAGAGAGAGCGTATGGGTAGGATTCCATATGCTCCGACAGTGGGATCTATCATGTATGCCATGACATGTACATGACCAGATGTGGCATACTCACTAGGGGTAGTGAGTAGATACCAATCTGATCAAGGGGAGAATCACTGGAAGGTTGTTAAAACCATTCTTAAGTATTTAAGAAATACTAAGGACCAGTGGTTTGTTTATGGTGAATCGGACTTGAGACTTATAGGGTTTACAGACTCTTGTTTTCAGTCTGATCATGATGACAGCAAAAGTGTGTCGGGATTTATTTTTACCCTTAATAGTGGGGCTATCTGCTGGAAGAGTTTTAAGCAACACACAGTGGCTGATTCAGTTTGTGAGGCAGAGTATGTCACTGCATCAGATGCTGCCAAAGAAGCGGTGTGGCTGAGAAAATTCATCACCGAGCTCGGAGTAGCACCCTCCCTTGTTGGTCCAGTTCTGCTCTACTGTGACAGCTCTGAAGCCATTGCTCAGGAGAAGGAACCCAAGGCACACCAGCGGACGAAGTATATTCTATGCCGCTACCATCTCATCCGAGAAATTGTGGATCGAGGTGACGTCGACCTTCTGAAGATCGACGGAAAGGAGAACCTGGCCGACCCATTCACCAAAGCTATTACAGTGAAGGAGTTCGACGACTACAAGTCGAAGATGGGTATTAGATACTGCACCGATTGGCTTTAGGCCAAGTGGGAGATTGTTGGAAATAGTATCCCAAAGCCAATCGTCAGCCTGTTGATGGTTGTGCTCATTTTTGTATATGTACATGAATTATGAATTAATAAAAATTATTTTGGTATTTTTCATCATAAAATATTTCATCTTCTAATGAACTCCTATGTTGTTGTGAAGTCCTTAGGACTATTTAGACTCGACAAAGGAGGATTTATCATTTAGTCTTTAAATCTGTTCGCGACCAAATGATACGTTGTTATCAAGGATGACAATGTTTATCAAGCATAGGTCATTATGTGCCATATAGGTTGGTTGTCCTCTTAACCAATGAGTGTGGAGACACTGGTATGGAATACAGGTGAGATGTAAGGGTACCTCTGTACTAAACGTGACCGACTCTGGAGCTATTTCTGCTGTCAAGATTTGCTCTGATGGAATATGGATATAAATATCCCTCCGACCTGAGACCGTCATGATGACTTGCAAGCAACTCACTGCACTTAGGCACTGGACTACCTGAATTTCTAATTCAGTGATGGAAGGTTGCTGGGTGTAGTCAAGTACTTGACTTGTCGGTGCGTGTGTCAAGATGGGATTGACCACTCCAGTTTAGGAGCTGTATACAGTCATGTTTCAATTTAGAAAATCCTTGGCCAGGGTAGTCTTTGTGAGAAGTCACGGGAGTGTTTGAGTTGAGCATGATTCGGATGATCTAATCAGGGTTGACAGTTTAATCCTGAGTCATCCTAAACACAGAGGTCAAAAGGATGAATTATACAATAACCATATTCACGTAGGTTCTGAGTATTGCGGTTGCGACCATTTGACCTATCTGATCATCAGGTACCATTGCTAGATGGTCACTTCGATTAGTACAGGAATTGATTCCTGTGCTACCGGCTTAGGTTCGAACCTGCGGGGTCACACACATTAGAGGTTCCTATCTGATCTGATGGCTGATAAAGAGTCCTAATGCTCGTGGACTATGAGTCCTACATGTCTGGGACTCTGTGATCGAGAATTAAGATTCTCTGATCATGAGTCCCACACATTTTGTGTCTCGGGGTCAAGAGTTCCACTGGTTTGGGACTCTTCGATCAGGGTTACATATCGATGAATTCTGATGCCCGATTACCCATCGAATTTGGACTCAATATTTATGAGAGGTTTAATTAGTAATTTGATCGCTAATTAGCTCAATTTGATTGAGTAATTATTTTTGGATCAAGTCCAATTGAATTGGATTCAGTTGGGTTTGACCTGATTAGGTTAAGAGTTGACCTAATCGTCAAGATGGTTTGGTCCCTGATTTGATCAGGGGTTGGGCTTAATCAATTTTTGATTTGATTAAAATTTTATTGAGCCTAATTAAGCCTAATTAAGTTGGGTTTAAATTAGTTTAATTGGGCCTAACTTATTTGGTTCAATTAGGTTGGTTTAAGTAATGAAACCATCTTGACCCATTCTCCCTGTGCCACCTCACTTCCACTGTGCCCATTTGAATTCACGAGAAGGAAGTTCTCATAAATTTTTTCTCACACAAAGCTCTCCTCACACCCTACTTTAATGTGCCAAATGAGTGGATAAGGTTGATTGGTTGGCCATTCAAATTCAAAATAATGTTTGAATTTGAATGAGCAACCAATCTTAGCGCCTTGACTTTATCCTCTTTTAGCACCCCATTTATTACACGAGAAAATGTTTCTCATGAAATCACTCATGCACAAATTAAGCCATGCCCTCCTGTTCTCATGTCCTTAGTGGATAGGGATAAATTAGTTTCTATTTGAATTCAAAATTTGATTTGAATTCAAATGTACAATTACTCATCTTTATCCTCTCACGTGGATAAGACCTTGGTTGATTGTTTTAAAAGGAGGAGAAGAGTGGGGTGTGTGCAAAAAAAAATTTTGGAGAAAAAATCTGGGCGTGGGGAATCCTTGTGTGCAAGGTGAAGGTCAATATCCTTCCGAGAGAAAAAGAAAGAAAAGAAAGAAAAAGTGTGTGCAGGGTTTCAGTGAGTTCTTCAGGGTTTAAGCCTGGAGTTCGAGAAGTGAGAAGGTGAGCTACGAGTGTCGTGAGCCCACCAAATTTTAGAGAGATCTTCAATATCCTCTCAAGCACATCTGCTGATGATCCAGAGTATCCAAAGAATCAGCAAACATCGATCGAAGGAGTTCGATCAGCATCAGCCGTCAAAAGGGCTCTACAACGAGCTAGCACTCGTGAGGAGTCGATCAGATCGGGAGCTTCATGTGAATGATCCACAGAGGCTAGACATGCTGTGTGACTATATCGTGATGATCAGACTCTTCCAACGGTGATCAGATTGCGGCAATCTACTACTCGCACAAAGGTATTGTGTTCTGAACACATTACAGTAAAGTGTTTACTATTCAAATTTGAATTTCAAATTTAAATGCATGCATGATATCATATTTAGATCTTAGTGTAGGATAAATTTTTATTAATTAATTAGATTAATTAATAATTTTCACTGTAAAATAGTGATTTTGAAAAAAAATAAAATTACCATTTTACCCCTGCACTAATTTTCCCCACATCCGCACCATGAAATGGCTCTTTTCCCAACTTAGGATGAGATTTATCTCCATACACCGTTTAAGAACTTTGGAAAGATTATGGAGATAATTCTCAAAGGTGGTTCCAAACACAGAAAAATCATCCATAAAAACTTTAAGATATTTGTCCATCATATCCGAAAAAATGGCCAGTATGCATCGTTGAAATGTAGCGGCTGCATTGCAGAGCCTGAATGGCATACGCCGAAAAGTGAAGGTGCCATAGGGACAGGTGAAGGTAGTCTTTTCTTGGTCATCCAGAAATACAGGTACTTGATTATACCCTGAATAACCATCAACAAAACAGAAAAAACTTTGTTCTGCTAATCGTTCTAAGATTTGATTGATGAAGGGCAATGAAAAATGGTCCTTCCTAGTAACGGTATTTAGTTTTTTATAATCTATGTATACTCGCCATCCAGATGATATGCGAGTGGAAAGCAGTTCACCTTCTTCATTCTCAACCACAGTAATACCTGATTTCTTAGGTACTACTTGAGTGGGACTAACCTATTTACTATCGGATATGGGGTAGATGATTCCAGCATCTAACCACTTTACCACCTCTTTCTTTACTACTTCACGCATGTTTGGGTTCAATCTCCTCTGCATATCTCGATGGGGTTTGGCATTTGCCTCAAAATGAATATGGCGCATGCAAATGGAGGGGTCAATTCCTTTTAAATCGGCAATGGACCAACCGATAGCCTCTTTGTGTTCCTTCAGAATACCAACTGTTGGGTATAAAATACCCACAGCCGAAGTCCTCAGCGGAATCGACTACATGACAACTCCGCCCGGACTCCTACGGGAGCCGGGCTTCATCCTTGACACCAACGGCTGCAGACAGACTTCGTCCGGACTCCTACGGGAGCCGGACTCCGCCGACAACTCCGACCTCAAGTTTACTCCGCCCGGACTCCTACGGGAGCCGGGCTCCGTCCTCAACATCAACTGCTGGTAAGCCCCGTCCGGACTCCTACGGGAGCCAGACTTGGCCTTTAACTTTGATTGCAGGAAGACTCCGCCCGGACTTTTACGGGAGCCGGGCTTCGTCCTCGACTCCAACGGCTGCAGACAGACTTCGTCCGGACTCCTACGGGAGCCGAACTTCGCCGACAACTCTGACTTCAAGTTGACTCCGCCCGGACTCCTACGGGAGCCGGGCTCCGTCCTCAACAACAACTGCTGGTAAGCCCCGTCCGGACTCCTACGGGAGCCGGACTTGGCCTTTAACTTTGATTGCAGGAAGACTCCGCCCGGACTCCTACAGGAGCCGGGCTTCGTCCTCGACTCCAACGGCTGCAGACAGACTTCGTCCGGACTCCTACGGGAGCCGGACTCCGCCGACAACTCCGACTTCAAGTTGACTCCGCCCGGACTCCTACGGGAGCCGAGCTCCATCCTCAACAACAACTGCTGGTAAGCCCGTCCGGACTCCTACGGGAGCCAGACTTGGCCTTTAACTTTGATTGCAGGAAGACTCCGCCCGGACTCCTACGGGAGTCAGGCTTCGTCCTCGACTCCAACGGCTGCAGACAGACTTCGTCCGGACTCCTACGGGAGCCGGACTCCGACGACAACTTCAACCGCAAGGGGGACTCCGCCCAGACTCCCACAAGAGCCGGGCTCCATCGCTGACTCCGATTGCCGGTAAGATCCGTCCGGACTCCCACGGGAGCCGGACTTTCCACCTGACTTTAGTTGCAGAGGACTCCGCCCGGACTCCTACGGGAGCCAAACTTTGCATCTGATTTTGATTGCAGGGGATTCCACCCGGCCCGACCCGGACTCCCACGGGAGCCGGGCTCCACCCACTACCCCAACCGCAAGGAGGACTTCGCCCGGACCCCTGCGTGGGGCCAGACTCCGACCACAACCGAACTTCAGCCAACAGATCTGCACTCCCAGGCCACAATCACGGCCACGATCCTGCTCTACTTCCTGCGGCAGATTTCGTGCAGCTCCATCACCCCCTGACAGGCCGCAGTAACGGTCGCAACACTGTTCCGCTCCCTACGATGGATCTCACGTGGCTCCATTACTACCTGACAGGCCACGATAAACGGCCACGATCCTGCTCCACCTCCTGCAATGGATACCGCACGATTCTCCCATCCACTGGCAAGACGCGACAGCAAACGCCGCCCCACTTTCCACGGCAGATTCCATGTGGCACGCCCCAGTGATGGCCACGGGTCTACTCCACTACTCTTCGCAGCAAATTCCGCCTGACCTCGGGCAGCCCACCACCAGGCGGTTACAAACGTCACCATCAATCAGTTACCTCCTCCGCCTATAAAAAGGAGGACCCAGATACGTTATTCTATAAGCTCATTTCTTATCTCAAAACTCTGCTAAATTCTCTGTTCGAGCGCTCCATTCTTGTTGAGGCAGAGAACTGACTTGAGCATCGGAGGGTCTTGCCGGAGCAACCCCACCTCCGGTTTAGACTTCCCTTGTAGGTCCCGGCGGCGACCGCGACTTCCCTGACTCCAGCTTCTCCGGCGCAAGCGAACTTTTGCACCAACAGGATTGGCACTAGAGGAAGGGGTTGAACCTTCGCAGTACCCTTGTTCTTAAAGGAGCGTTCAACGGAGCCGCCTCCGATCATCTCCTCCGACACCCACTCCTTATTTTCCCCCACTGGGTCCACACTCGATGCCTCCACGCAAGGCGTCCACGCGACGGTCCACGGCCTCCGCGGCCAGATCTCAGGCTCCAGCCTCCCCTCCTTTTTCTCAACCACCTCCTCCTTCTCCTCCAGCGGCGGCGGTCGGTGCGGAGCAGTTTGACTTGCTGGCACAGCAGGTCAGAGGCCTCGTCGAAGCTATGCAAGCAATGCAGCAGCAACAGCCGCAGGCGTCAGCGCACCCGAAAAGGGCATCTCCGGAATGCCAGAACTCGGCGGCTGGGCGGGCCACCTGGGCCAGCCGCCCCGTCCTTCCTGGGAAAATAAACCCGAGAGTAGAGAGCCCTCAATCGGACCACGACTCCACCCCTGAAAGATTCCTGCCCCCGTTCTGCCAGAAGACCCTCGAGACTCGAAGTCGAGAGGATTTCCTGGATCGGAGGCTCCAGGAGATGAACCGACGGATTGAAGAACTCCGCCATGCGCCCCCTGCTTATGGTGAGGACATTTGCACTGACCCTCCCTTCTCCCAAACGATCATGCAGGAACCGATCCCGCCAAACTTCAAGCTTCTCCAGTTCGAAAGCTACGACGGGACTTCGGACCCGGTTGATCATCTGGAGGCCTTCCGGATGATGATGCTGCTTCACGATGCTCCTGACGCCATCTTATGTCGGGCTTTCCCATCTACTTTGAAGGGAGCAGCGAGGAACTGGTATTCGGCTTTGAAATCGGGTACCATCTTCTCCTTCGATCAAATGAGCCACCAATTTGTGGCCCATTTTGTCAGCAGCCGGTGCCCCCGGAAGAGTTCGGAGTCCCTCATCAACATCAAGCAGAGGGAAGGGGAGTCCATATGGGCCTACATCAACCGCTTCAACATCGCGGCGCTGGAGGTCCGAAACTTGGACCAATCAGTTGCCATGGCCGCCCTGAAAGGCGGCCTTCAGAAGAACGATCTTTTGTTCTCCCTGGAGAAGAAGTATCCCAGGGATTTTGCTGATTTGCTGGCCCGGGCTGAGGGATACACCCGAGCGGAAGAAGCCTTCAAAATGAAGGATGAAGAGACAGCAAGGGAGCGGCAAGCGGGAGATTCGAGTGAGCCCGCAGTTGAGAAAAGGCCAAAGGAATTTCGGCCGCATTCTCGATCCCCTCCTGGGCATAAGCGCGCCCATACTCCACCCCAGGCACGCAGGCAGAGAAGCCCGGACCGCGGGGTTCGGCGGGGTTCCCCACCAGGGAGATTCCGCAACTACGCCCCCCTCAACGCCTCGAAGGCCCAGGTATTAATGGAGGTCAGGGAGCAGCTCCCTAGGCCAGAGAGGATGCGCACACACCCCGAGAAGCGCAACCCCAACAAGTTCTGCCTCTACCACCGCGACCACGGCCACGACACAGAGGAATGCATCCAGCTCCAGGACGAGATCGAGGAGCTCATTCAGCGAGGTCGACTTGACAGATTCATCCGCCACAGGCCTGAGGATAAGGGAGACCGGCCAAGAGCCCTTCCACAGCCTGAACCGCCGAGAAGGGAGGAGCAACCTAGGGACCGGCCTCCCATCGGGACCATCGACTCCATCACCGGAGGGCCTCATGGAGGAGCGGGCCACCCGCGATCGAGGAGCTCGAAAAACCTGTAAATGTATCACTTACGATTTCGTCTTGAATCTAATTTTCTTTCTACTTAACATGCTCTTCCCACTTGGCGTGGATTTATTATGACTGGATACGACCCCACCGAATGCTTAAAACATAGCCATGTTAGGAACAGGAGGAGAACCTCATCCCGACATGAGCAAAGTCAAAGGCCCGATTCTTTTAGATCGGATGGGGGGAGAGGCCTTACAACGCCCTAATGTGCCCCCACAGCCATGTCAGGAACAGGAGGAGAACCTCATCCTGACATGAGCAAAGTCAAAGGCCCGATTCTTTTAGATCGGATGGGGGGAGAGGCCTTACAACGCCCTAATGTGCCCCCACAGCCATGTTAGGAACAAGAGGAGAACCTCGTCCTGACATGAGCAAAGTCAAAGGCCCGGTTCTTTTAGATCGGATGGGGGGAGAGGCCTTACAATGCCCTAATGTGCCCCCACAGCCATGTTAGGAACAGGAGGAGAACCTCGTCCTGACATGAGCAAAGTCGAAGGCCCGATTCTTTTAGACCGGATGGGGGGAGAGGCCTTACAACGCCCTAATGTGCCCCCACAGCCATGTCAGGAACAGGAGGAGAACCTCGTCCTGACATGAGCAAAGCCGAAGGCCCGGTTCTTTTAGATCGGATGGGGGGAGAGGCCTTACAGCGCCCTAACGCACCCCCACAGCCAAGCCGGGAATGGGAGGAGAACCTCACACTGGCTCGAATAAAAAGGAAGACTTCACCCGGACTCCTACGGGAGCCGGGTTCCGTCCATAAGGAAGACTTCACCCGGACTCCTACGGGAGCCGGGTTCCGTCCACAAGGAAGACTTCATCCGGACTCCTACGGGAGCCAGGTTCCGCCCACAAGGAAGACTTCACCCGGACTCCTACGGGAGCCGGGTTCTGTCCACAAGGAAGACTTCACCTGGACTCCTACGGGAGCCAGGTTTTGTCCACAAGGAAGACTTCACCCGGACTCCTATGGGAGTCGGGTTCCGCCCACAAGGAAGACTTCACCCGGACTCCTACGGTAGCCGGGTTTCGTCCGCAAGGAAGACTTCACCCGGACTCCTACGGGAGCCGGGTTCCGTCCACGACGTCAAGAAAGACTTTCGGCATCGATTAGGAAGACAACGACATCCCCAAAATAATGTGGGGCCCGAACGGCCAAGCTCGGGCTTGCAGCCACACACGACGAGAAAGGTGAGCTAAGGCATCGACGACCGGGCGCCCCCTGACGACGTCTACATCAGACAAGTCAAATGACAAGAAAGGTTCGGCAGACAGCAATATTAGTGCAACGCGCGGATGAGGTAACACAAAATGCTCTTTTTATTCTATTTCTGATATACACACTACAAAGCCAGGAAGGCCAAGGAAAGAAGGGCAAAACGATAAAAAGGAAGTAACTACATGACAAGACAGAAAGACAAAAAGAGCTCTAAGGAGGCCCTGCTCCCTCCGACCTAGAGTTATCTATTCTGTTCCTCAACCAGGACTGTCTCAGATTCTCAATCTCCTCTTCTAGCTCTTCCCTCTTCCGCAGTGCGTCCTGGAGCGCCCGACGAAGTTGCTGGCTCTCAGCCTCCACCTCTCGATGCCTCTTCCTCAAAACTTCGGACTCTGCCTCCGCATCCGCGACGGCCCGCCGCTCGAGTGCCAGTTGGATCTTCACTTGTTGCAGCTCGACTGTCTTTTCCCCGAGGGAGACAGAAATCTCCTCCACGGTGCCTCTTAGGGCTTGGAGCTCTTCAGAATCTTGGGCGGAAGTAAGCTGTGCCCTGCTAGCCAGCTGTCTCTGGAGACGGACGACTTCGTCGGCTGCCGTCCTGAATCTCCCTTTGTATTCTTCCACTTGCCTGCACCAGCTAGCCCGTTGCACGTCGTGGCTCACCTCGGCATCCTGAAGCTGCTGCTGAAGGTCGGAAACCTTCTGCGACCATCTCTGGTCATCGTTGACCCGGGCCAAGAGCCGGGATGAATTTCCTTCCAGCTGGCCGATCTTCCCCTTCGCAGTTGACAATTCCACCTTGAGGGCACTGATCCTGGCGGCCTGGGCCCAAATCCGGTCGCTGGAGCTCTTCTTGCATTCCTCGAGCTCCTTCGCGAAGTTCGCCTTCCTCCGGCTATACTCCATGATCCCCTTCACTTGGAGACTCCGAAAGTGGGCGGCCTCAACGGCGGCTTCAGAGTGACCTTCTCTCGATTTGCGGAGCTCGACTTCCGTCTTCTTTAACTTCTTCGTCAGGTGAAGGGCCTCCTTTTTCAACCGCTGGATCATTGATTTCAGTGGGACCCCCAAGGGCAGGGGGAGTGCTTCTGCAGGACACTGCCATCGAAAGGTCAAGGCGTCAAAGAACAATTCATTGCAGGAAGAAAAACAGAGAGAAGGAGGGAGGAGGAAAGAGAAGCCGTCCGCAACGAGAAATTCAACTTTATTGATTGAATGATTTTTAAAGACAAATGGAAAAGAAAAATTACGACGAAATAAAGGTACAAGATCGGAGGTCTCAGACCTCAAGGGTGGGGGGTGGAGAACTCGGCGCGGGGGCTGCGACAGCAGTGGCGGCTGACGAGGGGCCGGCCTCGTCCTCAGACTCCTCGCCTAGGAAGCTGAGGTCGAGCTCTGGGAATTTTCTGGCCACCTTCTCTTGGCAGAGCTCGAACCCCTTAATGAATGCTTCCTGGCCGAACTGGATATTCAGGTCTCTCATCTCCGCGGAGGCCTTGAATTCCTCCACCGCAAGGGCTCTGGCCTCCGAGACCAGGACCGAAGTTTGCTCGACCAAGTGGGTGACCTCGGCCTCCGCCTTCCTCGCCGATTCCTCCAAGATCTACCTCTCCTCCTCCCGGGCTTTCTTCTCCCTTTCCAGGGCCTCCTGGAGGGTGGCTACTTCGGCCGTCTTTGCTTGGAGGTGAGCAACCTCCGCCTGACAGTGTTCCTCCATCTGGAGGATGTCCCTCCTCGTGCGGCTCATCACCTCGATATAGGCGAGGAGCTGGTGCCCAATCTGCAAAGACAGCTAGGAAATCAGTACGAAGGCCGAATAG